>NW_027285200.1:67500-98047 GCF_040894005.1 Engystomops pustulosus | reverse complement strand
GTCTCCGCGTCCGGAATTTCTTGTGGAGAACGGCCTGGCTTACGTCCCGTCCTCCCGCCCTCGACCTCACATGGCTAGCCTACCCCGCCGGGCGCCGCTCCATTGGGGATACGGTACGGCAAAGCGCGACGCCGCACGATGCCAACACTTTGTGCAAAAACCTGGCAGAGTCGACCAAAACCTCGCTTCTTTGACCGGTATTTTTGATGCTTTTCTCTGCCGCCGAAGGTGCACTGAGGGTCGGATCGCCCAAAATTTTTACCGGTCGTTTTGGTCTGCGGTTCTTCCGAGAGGTGCCCGCCTGACAGTTCTTTTTCAGCAGCCTCCGAAAGGCCATCCAGCGGGCAAGCCAGGGGTTGGCAGCCGCCGGCGGTGAGCCTTCCCCGGCCGGGGCAGACGGCTCCGACCGCAAAATTTTTTCGACTTTCGCCGAGGCCAAAACCCCATGCACTTTTAAAGCCTGCCCGCAGCGCCGTCTCCTGTCAGACGTCCCTTGCCGCCTGCGGTGGTCCTCGCCCGGCAGAGAGAAGCCGGAGTCGCCCCCTCTCCGGTTCTTTTTCACCATTCCGGAGCTCTGAAATCTGCCGGACACCGAGTGACCGAGGACGCTTCCAGGAGGGCGGCAGCGAGAGGCAGAGTGCCACCGGTCGGGTCGCCGGTTCTCCCACACTTTGAAAATTTTTCGCTTGTTCTGGTGGGATGGAGAGAGAGCGTGGCTTATGCGCCCTCTGCCCCGCGGTCCGCCCTGGCTGGCCTTACGCCGGTGGTTCGCCAGGCCACCGGCACCTTGTACGGCGGGGACGGCGTGGCTTATGCGCCCGTCAACCCACCTACTCGCCCCGGCTAGCCTTTTACCCGGAGGGCGCCACGCTCCGGGTACCAGTGAGCGGCACGAACCCAGTCATACCATGCCGCTCACCTCGCGCCCTCTCCGGCCTCCGCCGCGGAGACCTCCCGCTAGGACCTGCGGGGGGCGATTTCTGCCAAAATCTACAAAGTCCCCGATGGTTAAGGACGTAGACTGTTGAGCGGGACCTACACACTCTTGTAGCCGATGGGGCTCGCCATTTCCCGCAGAAAATGGACCACCTCCCGCAGAGGAACATGAAATGCCCCTTCCCGCGGGACCCGAAGGACCGCTCTGTCCGAGCAGGCCTCCAGGACCACGGCACGCAAAAGCGACTCAGTCCCGCTGGCATTACGGATCTGACTTTGTGCAAAAACCAGGCAGAGTCGACCAAAACCTCCCTTCTTTGACCGGTGTTTTTGTTGCTTTTCTCTGCCGCCGAAGGTGCACTGAGGGTCGGATCGCCCAAAATTTTTACCGGTCGTTTTGGTCTGCGGTTCTTCCGAGAGGTGCCCGCCTGACAGTTCTTTTTCAGCAGCCTCCGAAAGGGCATCCAGCGGGCAAGCCAGGGGTTGGCAGCCGCCGGCGGTGAGCCTTCCCCGGCCGGGGCAGACAGCTCCGACCGCAAAATTTTTTCGACTTTCGCCGAGGCCAAAACCCCATGCACTTTTAAAGCCTGCCCGCAGCGCCGTCTCCTGGCAGACGTCCCTTGCCGCCTGCGGTGGTCCTCGCCCGGCAGAGAGAAGCCGGATTCGCCCTCTCACCGGTTCTTTTTCACCATTCCGGAGCTCTGAAATCTGCCGGACACCGAGTGACCGAGGACGCTTCCAGGAGGGCGGCAGCGAGAGGCAGAGTGCCACCGGTCGGGAAGCCGGTTCTCCCACACTTTGAAATTTTTTCGCTTGTTCTGGTGGGATGGAGAGAGAGCGTGGCTTATGCGCCCTCTGCCCCGCGGTACGCCCTTGGCTAGCCTTACGCCGGTGGTTCGCCAGGCCACCGGCACCTTGTACAGCGGGGACGGCGTGGCTTATGCGCCCTCTGCCCCGCGGTACGCCCTTGGCTAGCCTTACGCCGGTGGTTCGCCAGGCCACCGGCACCTTGTACGGCGGGGACGGCGTTGCTTATGCGCCCGTCAATCCACCTACTCGCCCCGGCTAGCCTTTTACCCGGAGGGCGCCACGCTCCGGGTAGCAGTGAGCGGCACGAGCCCAGTCATACCATGCCGCTCACCTCGCACCTTTTCCGGCCTCCGCCGCGGAGACCTCCCGCTCTGTTCTGCGGAGAGCGATTTTGGGCAAAATCTACAAAGTCCCCGATGGTTAAGGACGTAGACTGTTGAGCGGGACCTACACACTCTTGTAGCCGAAGGGGCTCGCCATTTCCCGCAGAAAATGGATCACCTCCCGCAGAGGAACATGAAATGCCCCTTCCCGCGGGACCCGAAGGACCACTCTGTCCGAGCAGGCTTCCAGGACCACGGCACGCAAGAGCGACTCAGTCCCGCTGGCATTACGGATCTGACTTAGTGCAAAAACCTGGCAGAGTCGACCAAAACTCCCCTTCTCTGACCGGTATTTTTGTTGCTTTTCTCTGCCGCCGAAGGTGCACTGAGGGTCGGATCGCCCAAAATTTTTACCGGTCGTTTTGGTCTGCGGTTCTTCCGAGAGGTGCCCGCCTGACAGTTCTTTTTCAGCAGCCTCCGAAAGGGCATCCAGCGGGCAAGCCAGGGGTTGGCAGCCGCCGGCGGTGAGCCTTCCCCGGCCGGGGCAGACAGCTCCGACCGCAAAATTTTTTCGACTTTCGCCGAGGCCAAAACCCCATGCACTTTTAAAGCCTGCCCGCAGCGCCGTCTCCTGTCAGACGTCCCTTGCCGCCTGCGGTGGTCCTCGCCCGGCAGAGAGAAGCCGGTTTCGCCCTCTCACCGGTTCTTTTTCACCATTCCGGAGCTCTGAAATCTGCCGGACACCGAGTGACCGAGGACGCTTCCAGGAGGGCGGCAGCGAGAGGCAGAGTGCCACCGGTCGGGTCGCCGGTTCTCCCACACTTTGAAAATTTTTCGCTTGTTCTGGTGGGATGGAGAGAGAGCGTGGCTTATGCGCCCTCTGCCCCGCGGTCCGCCCTGGCTGGCCTTACGCCGGTGGTTCGCCAGGCCACCGGCACCTTGTACGGCGGGGACGGCGTGGCTTATGCGCCCGTCAACCCACCTACTCGCCCCGGCTAGCCTTTTACCCGGAGGGCGCCACGCTCCGGGTACCAGTGAGCGGCACGAACCCAGTCATACCATGCCGCTCACCTCGCGCCCTCTCCGGCCTCCGCCGCGGAGACCTCCCGCTAGGACCTGCGGGGGGCGATTTCTGCCAAAATCTACAAAGTCCCCGATGGTTAAGGACGTAGACTGTTGAGCGGGACCTACACACTCTTGTAGCCGATGGGGCTCGCCATTTCCCGCAGAAAATGGACCACCTCCCGCAGAGGAACATGAAATGCCCCTTCCCGCGGGACCCGAAGGACCGCTCTGTCCGAGCAGGCCTCCAGGACCACGGCACGCAAAAGCGACTCAGTCCCGCTGGCATTACGGATCTGACTTAGTGCAAAAACCAGGCAGAGTCGACCAAAACCTCCCTTCTTTGACCGGTGTTTTTGTTGCTTTTCTCTGCCGCCGAAGGTGCACTGAGGGTCGGATCGCCCAAAATTTTTACCGGTCGTTTTGGTCTGCGGTTCTTCCGAGAGGTGCCCGCCTGACAGTTCTTTTTCAGCAGCCTCCGAAAGGGCATCCAGCGGGCAAGCCAGGGGTTGGCAGCCGCCGGCGGTGAGCCTTCCCCGGCCGGGGCAGACAGCTCCGACCGCAAAATTTTTTCGACTTTCGCCGAGGCCAAAACCCCATGCACTTTTAAAGCCTGCCCGCAGCGCCGTCTCCTGGCAGACGTCCCTTGCCGCCTGCGGTGGTCCTCGCCCGGCAGAGAGAAGCCGGATTCGCCCTCTCACCGGTTCTTTTTCACCATTCCGGAGCTCTGAAATCTGCCGGACACCGAGTGACCGAGGACGCTTCCAGGAGGGCGGCAGCGAGAGGCAGAGTGCCACCGGTCGGGAAGCCGGTTCTCCCACACTTTGAAATTTTTTCGCTTGTTCTGGTGGGATGGAGAGAGAGCGTGGCTTATGCGCCCTCTGCCCCGCGGTACGCCCTTGGCTAGCCTTACGCCGGTGGTTCGCCAGGCCACCGGCACCTTGTACAGCGGGGACGGCGTGGCTTATGCGCCCTCTGCCCCGCGGTACGCCCTTGGCTAGCCTTACGCCGGTGGTTCGCCAGGCCACCGGCACCTTGTACGGCGGGGACGGCGTTGCTTATGCGCCCGTCAATCCACCTACTCGCCCCGGCTAGCCTTTTACCCGGAGGGCGCCACGCTCCGGGTAGCAGTGAGCGGCACGAGCCCAGTCATACCATGCCGCTCACCTCGCACCTTTTCCGGCCTCCGCCGCGGAGACCTCCCGCTCTGTTCTGCGGAGAGCGATTTTGGGCAAAATCTACAAAGTCCCCGATGGTTAAGGACGTAGACTGTTGAGCGGGACCTACACACTCTTGTAGCCGAAGGGGCTCGCCATTTCCCGCAGAAAATGGATCACCTCCCGCAGAGGAACATGAAATGCCCCTTCCCGCGGGACCCGAAGGACCACTCTGTCCGAGCAGGCTTCCAGGACCACGGCACGCAAGAGCGACTCAGTCCCGCTGGCATTACGGATCTGACTTAGTGCAAAAACCTGGCAGAGTCGACCAAAACTCCCCTTCTCTGACCGGTATTTTTGTTGCTTTTCTCTGCCGCCGAAGGTGCACTACGGGTCGGATCGCCCAAAATTTTTACCGGTCGTTTTGGTCTGCGGTTCTTCCGAGAGGTGCCCGCCTGACAGTTCTTTTTCAGCAGCCTCCGAAAGGCCATCCAGCGGGCAAGCCAGGGGTTGGCAGCCGCCGGAGGTGAGCCTTCCCCGGCCGGGGCAGACAGCTCCGACCGCATAATTTTTTCGACTTTCTCCGAGGCCAAAACCCCATGCACTTTTAAAGCCTGCCCGCAGCGCCGTCTCCTGTCAGACGTCCCCGCCGCCTGCGGTGGTCCTCGCCCGGCAGAGAGAAGCCGGAGTCGCCCTCTCTCCGGTTCTTTTTCACCATTCCGGAGCTCTTAAATCTGCCGTACTCCGAGTGACCGAGGACGCTTCCAGGACGGCGGCAGCGAGAGGCAGAGTGCAACCGGTCGGGAAGCCGGTTCTCCCACACTTTGAAAATTTTTCGCTTGTGCTGGTGGGATGGAGAGAGAGCGTGGCTTATGCGCCCTCTGCCCCGCGGTACGCCCTTGGCTAGCCTTACGCCGGTGGTTCGCCAGGCCACCGGCACCTTGTACGGCGGGGACGGCGTTGCTTATGCGCCCGTCATCCCACCTACTCGCCCCGGCTAGCCTTTTACCCGGAGGGCGCCACGCTCCGGGTAGCAGTGAGCGGCACGAGCCCAGTCATACCATGCCGCTCACCTCGCACCTTTTCCGGCCTCCGCCGCGGAGACCTCACGCTCTGTTCTGCGGAGAGCGATTTTGGGCAAAATCTACAAAGTCCCCGATGGTTAAGGACGTAGACTGTTGAGCGGGACCTACACACTCTTGTAGCCGAAGGGGCTCGCCATTTCCCGCAGAAAATGGATCACCTCCCGCAGAGGAACATGAAATGCCCCTTCCCGCGGGACCCGCAGGACCGCTCTGTCCGAGCAGGCCTCCAGGACCACGGCACGCAAAAGCGACTCAGTCCCGCTGGCATTACGGATCTGACTTAGTGCAAAAACCTGGCAGAGTCGACCAAAACTCCCCTTCTCTGACCGGTATTTTTGTTGCTTTTCTCTGCCGCCGAAGGTGCACTACGGGTCGGATCGCCCAAAATTTTTACCGGTCGTTTTGGTCTGCGGTTCTTCCGAGAGGTGCCCGCCTGACAGTTCTTTTTCAGAAGCCTCCGAAAGGGCATCCAGCGGGCAAGCCAGGGGTTGGCAGCCGCCGGCGGTGAGCCTTCCCCGGCCGGGGCAGAAAGCTCCGACCGCATAATTTTTTCGACTTTTGCCGAGGCCAAAACCCCATGCACTTTTAAAGCCTGCCCGCAGCGCCGTCTCCTGTCAGACGTCCCCGCCGCCTGCGGTGGTCCTCGCCCGGCAGAGAGAAGCCGGAGTCGCCCTCTCTCCGGTTCTTTTTCACCATTCCGGAGCTCTTAAATCTGCCGTACTCCGAGTGACCGAGGACGCTTCCAGGAGGGCGGCAGCGAGAGGCAGAGTGCCACCGGTCGGGAAGCCGGTTCTCCCACACTTTGAAAATATTTCGCTTGTGCTGGTGGGATGGAGAGAGAGCGTGGCTTATGCGCCCTCTGCCCCGCGGTACGCCCTGGCTAGCCTTACGCCGTTGGTTCGCCAGGCCACCGGCACCTTGTACGGCGGGGACGGCGTTGCTTATGCGCCCGTCATCCCACCTACTCGCCCCGGCTAGCCTTTTACCCGGAGGGCGCCACGCTCCGGGTAGCAGTGAGCGGCACGAGCCCAGTCATACCATGCCGCTCACCTCGCACCTTTTCCGGCCTCCGCCGCGGAGACCTCACGCTCTGTTCTGCGGAGAGCGATTTTGGGCAAAATCTACAAAGTCCCCGATGGTTAAGGACGTAGACTGTTGAGCGGGACCTACACACTCTTGTAGCCGAAGGGGCTCGCCATTTCCCGCAGAAAATGGATCACCTCCCGCAGAGGAACATGAAATGCCCCTTCCCGCGGGACCCGAAGGACCGCTCTGTCCGAGCAGGCCTCCAGGACCACGGCACGCAAAAGCGACTCAGTCCCGCTGGCATTACGGATCTGACTTAGTGCAAAAACCTGGCAGAGTCGACCAAAACTCCCCTTCTCTGACCGGTATTTTTGTTGCTTTTCTCTGCCGCCGAAGGTGCACTACGGGTCGGATCGCCCAAAATTTTTACCGGTCGTTTTGGTCTGCGGTTCTTCCGAGAGGTGCCCGCCTGACTGTTCTTTTTCAGCAGCCTCCGAAAGGGCATCCAGCGGGCAAGCCAGGGGTTGGCAGCCGCCGGCGGTGAGCCTTCCCCGGCCGGGGCAGAAAGCTCCGACCGCATAATTTTTTCGACTTTCGCCGAGGCCAAAAGCCCAGGCACTTAGAAAGCCTGCCCGCAGCGCCGCCTCCTGTCAGAGGTCCCCGCCGCCTGCGGTGGTCCTCGCCCGGCAGAGAGAAGCCGGAGTCGCCCTCTCTCCGGTTCTTTTTCACCATTCCGGAGCTCTTAAATCTGCCGTACTCCGAGTGACCGAGGACGCTTCCAGGAGGGCGGCAGAGAGAGGCAGAGTGCCACCGGTCGGGAAGCCGGTTCTCCCACACTTTGAAAATTTTTCGCTTGTGCTGGTGGGATGGAGAGAGAGCGTGGCTTATGCGCCCTCTGCCCCGCGGTACGCCCTGGCTAGCCTTACGCCGGTGGTTCGCCAGGCCACCGGCACCTTGTACGGCGGGGACGGCGTTGCTTATGCGCCCGTCAACCCACCTACTCGCCCCGGCTAGCTTTTTACCCGGAGGGCGCCACGCTCCGGGTAGCAGTGAGCGGCACGAGCCCAGTCATACCATGCCGCTCACCTCGCACCTTTTCCGGCCTCCGCCGCGGAGACCTCACGCTCTGTTCTGCGGAGAGCGATTTTGGGCAAAATCTACAAAGTCCCCGATGGTTAAGGACGTAGACTGTTGAGCGGGACCTACACACTCTTGTAGCCGAAGGGGCTCGCCATTTCCCGCAGAAAATGGATCACCTCCCGCAGAGGAACATGAAATGCCCCTTCCCGCGGGACCCGAAGGACCGCTCTGTCCGAGCAGGCCTCCAGGACCACGGCACGCAAAAGCGACTCAGTCCCGCTGGCATTACGGATCTGACTTAGTGCAAAAACCTGGCAGAGTCGACCAAAACTCCCCTTCTCTGACCGGTATTTTTGCTGCTTTTCTCTGCCGCCGAAGGTGCACTACGTGTCGGATCGCCCAAAATTTTTACCGGTCGTTTTGGTCTGCGGTTCTTCCGAGAGGTGCCCGCCTGACAGTTCTTTTTCAGCAGCCTCCGAAAGGGCATCCAGCGGGCAAGCCAGGGGTTGGCAGCCGCCGGCGGTGAGCCTTCCCCGGCCGGGGCAGACAGCTCCGACCGCATAATTTTTTCGAACTTCTCCGAGGTCAAAATCCCAGGCACTCCGACGGAAGGTCCGCCGCGCGTCTCCCGTCTGACGTCCCCGCCGCTCGCGGTGGTCCTCGCCCGGCAGGGAGCTGCCGGATTCGCCCTCTTACCGGTTCTTTTTCACCTTTCCGGAGCTCTGATATCTGCCGCACACACAGTGACCGAGGACGCTTCCAGGAGGGCGGCAGCGAGAGGCAGAGTGCCACCGGGCGGGTCCTCGGTTCTCCCACACTTAGAAAATTTTTGCGCTTGTGCTGGTGCGAGGACGTAGGTCTATCGACCGGGGCAAGCCTGGAGGGCGGTAGCCGGGATTGGCGCCCTATTCCCGGCTAGCTCTCGGAGGCTTCACCCGGTTGGAGGTTGGAGCTCCGACTTCCATGGGCATGTTCCTCACCGGGACCTACGACCAAGTGTGGCCGAGGGACAGTGACACATTCCCGGGTAGCCTGAGTGGCTGCTCCCGCTGAGCTACTTCCATGGGCACTATTCCTCCCCGGGACTTGCCGCCAAGTCTTGGCCGGGGGACAGTGACACATTCCCGGGTAGCCTGAGTGGCTGCTCCCGCTGAGCTCTTACTTCCATGGGCATGTTCCTCACCGGGACATACTACCAAGTGTGGCCGGGTTTCGAGCTCCAAACTCGGCTTGCACTTGGTCGCTTGGGGGGTCCCCTCCGCTCCGGGAAGGGCGCCCTCCAGCGGGCAGACGAGGGTACTTCTAGTCTGCCCGAGCTCCATGGGGCCCCTCTCGCCCCTAGGCTCCCCGCCCAGGGTTCCAGGGTCCCGGATAAAGCCACCCTGCCGAGTTCGGTATAGGGTACCGGGCCTGGCTGGAATCACGCCGGGATCGGTGAGACCTCCTCGGCCGCGGCTCAGCCTCCAAACTCCCTTTCGCGGTTCTCTTCCCTTCAACTTCCATGGGCATGTTCCACACCGGGACCTCCGACCAAGTGTGGCCGGGGAACAGTCACCCATGCCCGGGTAGCCTCAGCGGCTGCTCCCGCTGAGGTCAACTTGGAGGTTGGAGCTCCGACTTCCATGGGCACTATTCCTCCCCGGGACCTGCCGCCAAGTCTGGCCGGGGGACAGTGACACATTCCCGGGTAGCCCTGAGCGGCTGCTCCCGCTGAACTCTTACTTCCATGGGCATGTTCCTCATCAGGAACCAACGACCAAGTGTGGCCCAGGGACAGTGACACATTCCCGGGTAGCCTGAGTGGCTGCTCCCGCTGAGCTACTTCCATGAGCACTATTCCTCCCCGGGACCTGCCGCCAAGTCTGGCCGGGGGACAGTGACACATTCCCGGGTAGCCTGAGCGGCTGCTCCCGCTGAGCTACTTCCATGGGCACTATTCCTCCCCGGGACTTGCCGCCAAGTCTTGGCCGGGGGACAGTGACACATTGCCGGGTAGCCTGAGTGGCTGCTCCCGCTGAGCTCTTACTTCCATGGGCATGTTCCTCACCGGGACATACTACCAAGTGTGGCCGGGTTTCGAGCTCCAAACTCGGCTTGCACTTGGTCGCTTGGGGGTCCCCTCCGCTCCGGGAAGGGCGCCCTCCAGCGGGCAGACGAGGGTACTTCTAGTCTGCCCGAGCTCCATGGGGCCCCTCTCGCCCCTAGGCTCCCCGCCCAGGGTTCCAGGGTCCCGGATACAGCCACCCTGCCGAGTTCGGTATAGGGTACCGGGCCTGGCTGGAATCACGCCGGGATCGGTGAGACCTCCTCGGCCGCGGCTCAGCCTCCAAACTCCCTTTCGCGGTTCTCTTCCCTTCAACTTCCATGGGCATGTTCCACACCGGGACCTCCGACCAAGTGTGGCCGGGGAACAGTCGCCCATGCCCGGGTAGCCTCAGCAAGTGCTCCCGCTGAGGTCAACTTGGAGGTTGGAGCTCCGACTTCCATGGGCACTGTTCCTCCCCGGGACCTGCCGCCAAGTCTGGCCGGGGGACAGTGACACATTCCCGGGTAGCTTGAGCGGCTTCTCCCGCTGAACTCTTACTTCCATGGGCATGTTCCTCATCAGGAACCAACGACCAAGTGTGGCCCAGGGACAGTGACACATTCCCGGGTAGCCTCAGCAGCTGCTCCCGCTGAGCTACTTCCATGAGCACTATTCCTCCCCGGGACTTGCCGCCAAGTCTTGGCCGGGGGACAGTGACACATTCCCGGGTAGCCTGAGTGGCTGCTCCCGCTGAGCTACTTCCATGGGCACTATTCCTCCCCGGGACTTGCCGCCAAGTCTTGGCCGGGGGACAGTGACACATTCCCGGGTAGCCTGAGTGGCTGCTCCCGCTGAGCTCTTACTTCCATGGGCATGTTCCTCACCGGGACATACTACCAAGTGTGGCCGGGTTTCGAGCTCCAAACTCGGCTTGCACTTGGTCGCTTGGGGGGTCCCCTCCGCTCCGGGAAGGGCGCCCTCCAGCGGGCAGACGAGGGTACTTCTAGTCTGCCCGAGCTCCATGGGGCCCCTCTCGCCCCTAGGCTCCCCGCCCAGGGTTCCAGGGTCCCGGATACAGCCACCCTGTCGAGTTCGGTATAGGGTACCGGGCCTGGCTGGAATCACGCCGGGATCGGTGAGACCTCCTCGGCCGCGGCTCAGCCTCCAAACTCCCTTTCGCGGTTCTCTTCCCTTCAACTTCCATGGGCATGTTCCACACCGGGACCTCCGACCAAGTGTGGCCGGGGAACAGTCGCCCATGCCCGGGTAGCCTCAGCAAGTGCTCCCGCTGAGGTCAACTTGGAGGTTGGAGCTCCGACTTCCATGGGCACTATTCCTCCCCGGGACCTGCCGCCAAGTCTGGCCGGGGGACAGTGACACATTCCCGGGTAGCCTGAGCGGCTTCTCCCGCTGAACTCTTACTTCCATGGGCATGTTCCTCATCAGGAACCAACGACCAAGTGTGGCCCAGGGACAGTGACACATTCCCGGGTATCTTCAGCAGCTGCTCCCGCTGAGCTACTTCCATGAGCACTATTCCTCCCCGGGACCTGCCGCCAAGTCTGGCCGGGGGACAGTGACACATTCCCGGGTAGCCTGAGCGGCTGCTCCCGCTGAGCTACTTCCATGGGCACTATTCCTCCCCGGGACTTGCCGCCAAGTCTTGGCCGGGGGACAGTGACACATTGCCGGGTAGCCTGAGTGGCTGCTCCCGCTGAGCTCTTACTTCCATGGGCATGTTCCTCACCGGGACATACTACCAAGTGTGGCCGGGTTTCGAGCTCCAAACTCGGCTTGCACTTGGTCGCTTGGGGGTCCCCTCCGCTCCGGGAAGGGCGCCCTCCAGCGGGCAGACGAGGGTACTTCTAGTCTGCCCGAGCTCCATGGGGCCCCTCTCGCCCCTAGGCTCCCCGCCCAGGGTTCCAGGGTCCCGGATACAGCCACCCTGCCGAGTTCGGTATAGGGTACCGGGCCTGGCTGGAATCACGCCGGGATCGGTGAGACCTCCTCGGCCGCGGCTCAGCCTCCAAACTCCCTTTCGCGGTTCTCTTCCCTTCAACTTCCATGGGCATGTTCCACACCGGGACCTCCGACCAAGTGTGGCCGGGGAACAGTCGCCCATGCCCGGGTAGCCTCAGCAAGTGCTCCCGCTGAGGTCAACTTGGAGGTTGGAGCTCCGACTTCCATGGGCACTATTCCTCCCCGGGACCTGCCGCCAAGTCTGGCCGGGGGACAGTGACACATTCCCGGGTAGCCTGAGCGGCTGCTCCCGCTGCACTCTTACTTCCATGGGCATGTTCCTCATCAGGAACCAACGACCAAGTGTGGCCCAGGGACAGTGACACATTCCCGGGTAGCCTCAGCAGCTGCTCCCGCTGAGCTACTTCCATGAGCACTATTCCTCCCCGGGACCTGCCGCCAAGTCTGGCCGGGGGACAGTGACACATTCCCGGGTAGCCTCAGCAGCTGCTCCCGCTGAGCTACTTCCATGGGCACTATTCCTCCCCGGGACTTGCCGCCAAGTCTTGGCCGGGGGACAGTGACACATTGCCGGGTAGCCTGAGTGGCTGCTCCCGCTGAGCTCTTACTTCCATGGGCATGTTCCTCACCGGGACCAACTACCAAGTGTGGCCGGGTTTCGAGCTCCAAACTCGGCTTGCACTTGGTCGCTTGGGGGGTCCCCTCCGCTCCGGGAAGGGCGCCCTCCAGCGGGCAGACGAGGGTACTTCTAGTCTGCCCGAGCTCCATGGGGCCCCTCTCGCCCCTAGGCTCCCCGCCCAGGGTTCCAGGGTCCCGGATACAGCCACCCTGTCGAGTTCGGTATAGGGTACCGGGCCTGGCTGGAATCACGCCGGGATCGGTGAGACCTCCTCGGCCGCGGCTCAGCCTCAAGACTCCCTTTCGCGGTTCTCTTCCCTTCAACTTCCATGGGCATGTTCCACACCGGGACCTCCGACCAAGTGTGGCCGGGGAACAGTCACCCATGCCCGGGTAGCCTCAGCGGCTGCTCCCGCTGAGGTCAACTTGGAGGCTGGAGCTCCGACTTCCATGGGCACTATTCCTCCCCGGGACCTGCCGCCAAGTCTGGCCGGGGGACAGTGACACATTCCCGGGTAGCTTGAGCGGCTTCTCCCGCTGAACTCTTACTTCCATGGGCATGTTCCTCATCAGGAACCAACGACCAAGTGTTGCCCAGGGACAGTGACACATTCCCGGGTAGCCTCAGCAGCTGCTCCCGCTGAGCTACTTCCATGAGCACTATTCCTCCCCGGGACCTGCCGCCAAGTCTGGCCGGGGGACAGTGACACATTCCCGGGTAGCCTCAGCAGCTGCTCCCGCTGAGCTACTTCCATGGGCACTATTCCTCCCCGGGACTTGCCGCCAAGTCTTGGCCGGGGGACAGTGACACATTGCCGGGTAGCCTGAGTGGCTGCTCCCGCTGAGCTCTTACTTCCATGGGCATGTTCCTCACCGGGACCAACTACCAAGTGTGGCCGGGTTTCGAGCTCCAAACTCGGCTTGCACTTGGTCGCTTGGGGGTCCCCTCCGCTCCGGGAAGGGCGCCCTCCAGCGGGCAGACGAGGGTACTTCTAGTCTGCCCGAGCTCCATGGGGCCCCTCTCGCCCCTAGGCTCCCCGCCCAGGGTTCCAGGGTCCCGGATACAGCCACCCTGCCGAGTTCGGTATAGGGTACCGGGCCTGGCTGGAATCACGCCGGGATCGGTGAGACCTCCTCGGCCGCGGCTCAGCCTCCAAACTCCCTTTCGCGGTTCTCTTCCCTTCAACTTCCATGGGCATGTTCCACACCGGGACCTCCGACCAAGTGTGGCCGGGGAACAGTCGCCCATGCCCGGGTAGCCTCAGCAAGTGCTCCCGCTGAGGTCAACTTGGAGGTTGGAGCTCCGACTTCCATGGGCACTATTCCTCCCCGGGACCTGCCGCCAAGTCTGGCCGGGGGACAGTGACACATTCCCGGGTAGCCTGAGCGGCTTCTCCCGCTGAACTCTTACTTCCATGGGCATGTTCCTCATCAGGAACCAACGACCAAGTGTGGCCCAGGGACAGTGACACATTCCCGTGTATCTTCAGCAGCTGCTCCCGCTGAGCTACTTCCATGAGCACTATTCCTCCCCGGGACCTGCCGCCAAGTCTGGCCGGGGGACAGTGACACATTCCCGGGTAGCCTGAGCGGCTGCTCCCGCTGAGCTACTTCCATGGGCACTATTCCTCCCCGGGACTTGCCGCCAAGTCTTGGCCGGGGGACAGTGACACATTGCCGGGTAGCCTGAGTGGCTGCTCCCGCTGAGCTCTTACTTCCATGGGCATGTTCCTCACCGGGACATACTACCAAGTGTGGCCGGGTTTCGAGCTCCAAACTCGGCTTGCACTTGGTCGCTTGGGGGTCCCCTCCGCTCCGGGAAGGGCGCCCTCCAGCGGGCAGACGAGGGTACTTCTAGTCTGCCCGAGCTCCATGGGGCCCCTCTCGCCCCTAGGCTCCCCGCCCAGGGTTCCAGGGTCCCGGATACAGCCACCCTGCCGAGTTCGGTATAGGGTACCGGGCCTGGCTGGAATCACGCCGGGATCGGTGAGACCTCCTCGGCCGCGGCTCAGCCTCCAAACTCCCTTTCGCGGTTCTCTTCCCTTCAACTTCCATGGGCATGTTCCACACCGGGACCTCCGACCAAGTGTGGCCGGGGAACAGTCGCCCATGCCCGGGTAGCCTCAGCAAGTGCTCCCGCTGAGGTCAACTTGGAGGTTGGAGCTCCGACTTCCATGGGCACTATTCCTCCCCGGGACCTGCCGCCAAGTCTGGCCGGGGGACAGTGACACATTCCCGGGTAGCTTGAGCGGCTTCTCCCGCTGAACTCTTACTTCCATGGGCATGTTCCTCATCAGGAACCAACGACCAAGTGTTGCCCAGGGACAGTGACACATTCCCGGGTAGCCTCAGCAGCTGCTCCCGCTGAGCTACTTCCATGAGCACTATTCCTCCCCGGGACCTGCCGCCAAGTCTGGCCGGGGGACAGTGACACATTCCCGGGTAGCCTGAGCGGCTGCTCCCGCTGGGCTACTTCCATGGGCACTATTCCTCCCCGGGACCTGCCGCCAAGTCTGGCCGGGGGACAGTGACACATTCCCGGGTAGCCTGAGTGGCTGCTCCCGCTGAGCTCTTACTTCCATGGGCATGTTCCTCACCGGGACATACTACCAAGTGTGGCCGGGTTTCGAGCTCCAAACTCGGCTTGCACTTGGTCGCTTGGGGGGTCCCCTCCGCTCCGGGAAGGGCGCCCTCCAGCGGGCAGACGAGGGTACTTCTAGTCTGCCCGAGCTCCATGGGGCCCCTCTCGCCCCTAGGCTCCCCGCCCAGGGTTCCAGGGTCCCGGATACAGCCACCCTGTCGAGTTCGGTATAGGGTACCGGGCCTGGCTGGAATCACGCCGGGATCGGTGAGACCTCCTCGGCCGCGGCTCAGCCTCCAAACTCCCTTTCGCGGTTCTCTTCCCTTCAACTTCCATGGGCATGTTCCACACCGGGACCTCCGACCAAGTGTGGCCGGGGAACAGTCGCCCATGCCCGGGTAGCCTCAGCAAGTGCTCCCGCTGAGGTCAACTTGGAGGTTGGAGCTCCGACTTCCATGGGCACTATTCCTCCCCGGGACCTGCCGCCAAGTCTGGCCGGGGGACAGTGACACATTCCCGGGTAGCCTGAGCGGCTTCTCCCGCTGAACTCTTACTTCCATGGGCATGTTCCTCATCAGGAACCAACGACCAAGTGTGGCCCAGGGACAGTGACACATTCCCGGGTATCTTCAGCAGCTGCTCCCGCTGAGCTACTTCCATGAGCACTATTCCTCCCCGGGACCTGCCGCCAAGTCTGGCCGGGGGACAGTGACACATTCCCGGGTAGCCTGAGCGGCTGCTCCCGCTGAGCTACTTCCATGGGCACTATTCCTCCCCGGGACTTGCCGCCAAGTCTTGGCCGGGGGACAGTGACACATTGCCGGGTAGCCTGAGTGGCTGCTCCCGCTGAGCTCTTACTTCCATGGGCATGTTCCTCACCGGGACATACTACCAAGTGTGGCCGGGTTTCGAGCTCCAAACTCGGCTTGCACTTGGTCGCTTGGGGGTCCCCTCCGCTCCGGGAAGGGCGCCCTCCAGCGGGCAGACGAGGGTACTTCTAGTCTGCCCGAGCTCCATGGGGCCCCTCTCGCCCCTAGGCTCCCCGCCCAGGGTTCCAGGGTCCCGGATACAGCCACCCTGCCGAGTTCGGTATAGGGTACCGGGCCTGGCTGGAATCACGCCGGGATCGGTGAGACCTCCTCGGCCGCGGCTCAGCCTCCAAACTCCCTTTCGCGGTTCTCTTCCCTTCAACTTCCATGGGCATGTTCCACACCGGGACCTCCGACCAAGTGTGGCCGGGGAACAGTCGCCCATGCCCGGGTAGCCTCAGCAAGTGCTCCCGCTGAGGTCAACTTGGAGGTTGGAGCTCCGACTTCCATGGGCACTATTCCTCCCCGGGACCTGCCGCCAAGTCTGGCCGGGGGACAGTGACACATTCCCGGGTAGCCTGAGCGGCTTCTCCCGCTGAACTCTTACTTCCATGGGCATGTTCCTCATCAGGAACCAACGACCAAGTGTGGCCCAGGGACAGTGACACATTCCCGGGTATCTTCAGCAGCTGCTCCCGCTGAGCTACTTCCATGAGCACTATTCCTCCCCGGGACCTGCCGCCAAGTCTGGCCGGGGGACAGTGACACATTCCCGGGTAGCCTGAGCGGCTGCTCCCGCTGAGCTACTTCCATGGGCACTATTCCTCCCCGGGACTTGCCGCCAAGTCTTGGCCGGGGGACAGTGACACATTGCCGGGTAGCCTGAGTGGCTGCTCCCGCTGAGCTCTTACTTCCATGGGCATGTTCCTCACCGGGACATACTACCAAGTGTGGCCGGGTTTCGAGCTCCAAACTCGGCTTGCACTTGGTCGCTTGGGGGTCCCCTCCGCTCCGGGAAGGGCGCCCTCCAGCGGGCAGACGAGGGTACTTCTAGTCTGCCCGAGCTCCATGGGGCCCCTCTCGCCCCTAGGCTCCCCGCCCAGGGTTCCAGGGTCCCGGATACAGCCACCCTGCCGAGTTCGGTATAGGGTACCGGGCCTGGCTGGAATCACGCCGGGATCGGTGAGACCTCCTCGGCCGCGGCTCAGCCTCCAAACTCCCTTTCGCGGTTCTCTTCCCTTCAACTTCCATGGGCATGTTCCACACCGGGACCTCCGACCAAGTGTGGCCGGGGAACAGTCGCCCATGCCCGGGTAGCCTCAGCAAGTGCTCCCGCTGAGGTCAACTTGGAGGTTGGAGCTCCGACTTCCATGGGCACTATTCCTCCCCGGGACCTGCCGCCAAGTCTGGCCGGGGGACAGTGACACATTCCCGGGTAGCCTGAGCGGCTTCTCCCGCTGAACTCTTACTTCCATGGGCATGTTCCTCATCAGGAACCAACGACCAAGTGTGGCCCAGGGACAGTGACACATTCCCGGGTATCTTCAGCAGCTGCTCCCGCTGAGCTACTTCCATGAGCACTATTCCTCCCCGGGACCTGCCGCCAAGTCTGGCCGGGGGACAGTGACACATTCCCGGGTAGCCTGAGCGGCTGCTCCCGCTGAGCTACTTCCATGGGCACTATTCCTCCCCGGGACTTGCCGCCAAGTCTTGGCCGGGGGACAGTGACACATTCCCGTGTAGCCTGAGTGGCTGCTCCCGCTGAGCTCTTACTTCCATGGGCATGTTCCTCACCGGGACATACTACCAAGTGTGGCCGGGTTTCGAGCTCCAAACTCGGCTTGCACTTGGTCGCTTGGGGGTCCCCTCCGCTCCGGGAAGGGCGCCCTCCAGCGGGCAGACGAGGGTACTTCTAGTCTGCCCGAGCTCCATGGGGCCCCTCTCGCCCCTAGGCTCCCCGCCCAGGGTTCCAGGGTCCCGGATACAGCCACCCTGCCGAGTTCGGTATAGGGT
Organism: Engystomops pustulosus; assembly: GCF_040894005.1. NCBI lineage: Eukaryota > Metazoa > Chordata > Amphibia > Anura > Leptodactylidae > Engystomops > Engystomops pustulosus. The sequence goes on along the minus strand of NW_027285200.1, from coordinate 80,541 downwards.
ACCGGGCCTGGCTGGAATCACGCCGGGATCGGTGAGACCTCCTCGGCCGCGGCTCAGCCTCCAAACTCCCTTTCGCGGTTCTCTTCCCTTCAACTTCCATGGGCATGTTCCACACCGGGACCTCCGACCAAGTGTGGCCGGGGAACAGTCACCCATGCCCGGGTAGCCTCAGCGGCTGCTCCCGCTGAGGTCAACTTGGAGGCTGGAGCTCCGACTTCCATGGGCACTATTCCTCCCCGGGACCTGCCGCCAAGTCTGGCCGGGGGACAGTGACACATTCCCGTGTAGCCCTGAGCGGCTGCTCCCGCTGAACTCTTACTTCCATGGGCATGTTCCTCATCAGGAACCAACGACCAAGTGTGGCCCAGGGACAGTGACACATTCCCGGGTAGCCTCAGCAGCTGCTCCCGCTGAGCTACTTCCATGAGCACTATTCCTCCCCGGGACCTGCCGCCAAGTCTGGCCGGGGGACAGTGACACATTCCCAAGTAGCCTGAGCGGCTGCTCCCGCTGAGCTACTTCCATGGGCACTATTCCTCCCCGGGACTTGCCGCCAAGTCTTGGCCGGGGGACAGTGACACATTCCCGGGTAGCCTGAGTGGCTGCTCCCGCTGAGCTCTTACTTCCATGGGCATGTTCCTCACCGGGACATACTACCAAGTGTGGCCGGGTTTCGAGCTCCAAACTCGGCTTGCACTTGGTCGCTTGGGGGTCCCCTCCGCTCCGGGAAGGGCGCCCTCCAGCGGGCAGACGAGGGTACTTCTAGTCTGCCCGAGCTCCATGGGGCCCCTCTCGCCCCTAGGCTCCCCGCCCAGGGTTCCAGGGTCCCGGATACAGCCACCCTGCCGAGTTCGGTATAGGGTACCGGGCCTGGCTGGAATCACGCCGGGATCGGTGAGACCTCCTCGGCCGCGGCTCAGCCTCCAAACTCCCTTTCGCGGTTCTCTTCCCTTCAACTTCCATGGGCATGTTCCACACCGGGACCTCCGACCAAGTGTGGCCAGGGAACAGTCACCCATGCCCGGGTAGCCTCAGCGGCTGCTCCCGCTGAGGTCAACTTGGAGGCTGGAGCTCCGACTTCCATGGGCACTATTCCTCCCCGGGACCTGCCGCCAAGTCTGGCCGGGGGACAGTGACACATTCCCGGGTAGCCTGAGCGGCTGCTCCCGCTGCACTCTTTAGTTCCATGGGCATGTTCCTCATCAGGAATCAACGACCAAGTGTGGCCGAGGGACAGTGACACATTCCCGGGTAGCCTGAGTGGCTGCTCCCGCTGAGCTACTTCCATGAGCACTATTCCTCCCCGGGACCTGCCGCCAAGTCTGGCCGGGGGACAGTGACACATTCCCGGGTAGCCTGAGCGGCTGCTCCCGCTGAGCTACTTCCATGGGCACTATTCCTCTTCGGGACTTGCCGCCAAGTCTTGGCCGGGGGACAGTGACACATTCCCGGGTAGCCTGAGTGGCTGCTCCCGCTGAGCTCTTACTTCCATGGGCATGTTCCTCACCGGGACATACTACCAAGTGTGGCCGGGTTTCGAGCTCCAAACTCGGCTTGCACTTGGTCGCTTGGGGGGTCCCCTCCGCTCCGGGAAGGGCGCCCTCCAGCGGGCAGACGAGGGTACTTCTAGTCTGCCCGAGCTCCATGGGGCCCCTCTCGCCCCTAGGCTCCCCGCCCAGGGTTCCAGGGTCCCGGATACAGCCACCCTGTCGAGTTCGGTATAGGGTACCGGGCCTGGCTGGAATCACGCCGGGATCGGTGAGACCTCCTCGGCCGCGGCTCAGCCTCCAAACTCCCTTTCGCGGTTCTCTTCCCTTCAACTTCCATGGGCATGTTCCACACCGGGACCTCCGACCAAGTGTGGCCGGGGAACAGTCACCCATGCCCGGGTAGCCTCAGCGGCTGCTCCCGCTGAGGTCAACTTGGAGGTTGGAGCTCCGACTTCCATGGGCACTATTCCTCCCCGGGACCTGCCGCCAAGTCTGGCCGGGGGACAGTGACACATTCCCGGGTAGCCTGAGCGGCTGCTCCCGCTGCACTCTTTAGTTCCATGGGCATGTTCCTCATCAGGAATCAACGACCAAGTGTGGCCGAGGGACAGTGACACATTCCCGGGTAGCCTGAGTGGCTGCTCCCGCTGAGCTACTTCCATGAGCACTATTCCTCCCCGGGACCTGCCGCCAAGTCTGGCCGGGGGACAGTGACACATTCCCGGGTAGCCTGAGTGGCTGCTCCCGCTGAGCTACTTCCATGGGAACTATTCCTCCCCGGGACTTGCCGCCAAGTCTTGGCCGGGGGACAGTGACACATTCCCGGGTAGCCTGAGTGGCTGCTCCCGCTGAGCTCTTACTTCCATGGGCATGTTCCTCACCGGGACATACTACCAAGTGTGGCCGGGTTTCGAGCTCCAAACTCGGCTTGCACTTGGTCGCTTGGGGGGTCCCCTCCGCTCCGGGAAGGGCGCCCTCCAGCGGGCAGACGAGGGTACTTCTAGTCTGCCCGAGCTCCATGGGGCCCCTCTCGCCCCTAGGCTCCCGGCCCAGGGTTCCAGGGTCGCGGATCCAGCCACCATGCGGAGTTCGGTTTGGGTACCGGGCCTGGCAGAAATCACGCCGGGATCGGTGAGCCCTCCTCGGCCGCGGCTTCGCGCAAAAACTCCCTTTCGCGGTTCTCTTCACTTCAACTTCCATGGACACGTTCCACACTTGGACCTACGACCAAGTGTGCCCGGGGAACAGTAACCCATGCCCGGGCAGCCTCAGCAAGTGCTCCCGCTGAGGTCAATTTGGAGGTTTGAGCTCCGACTTCCATGGCCATGTTCCTCACCGGGACCTACGACCAAGCGTGGCCGGGTTTCGAGCTCCAAACTCGGCTTGCACTTTGTGGCCAAGGGGGTCCCCTCCGCTCCGGGAAGGGCGCCCTCCAGCGGGCAGACGAGGTTACTTCTAGTCTGCCCGAGCTCCATGGGGCATTATTCCTCCCCGGGACTTGCCGCCAAGTCTGGCCGGGGGACAGTGACACTTGGCCGGGTAGGCGAAGTGGCTTCTCCCGCTGACTTGCCCCTTTGGAAGTAGGAGCTCTTACTTCCATGGGCATTATACCTCTCGAAGACTTAGAGCCAAGTGAGCTCCTACTTCCATGGGCATTATTCCTCCCCGGGACTTGCCGCCAAGTCTGGCCGGGGGACAGTGACACTTGGCCGGGTAGGCGAAGTGGCTTCTCCCGCTGACTTGCCCCTTTGGAAGTAGGAGCTCCTACTTCCATGGGCATTATTCCTCCCCGGGACTTGCCGCCAAGTCTGGCCGGGGGACAGTGACACTTGGCCGGGTAGGCGAAGTGGCTTCTCCCGCTGACTTGCCCCTTTGGAAGTAGGAGCTCCTACTTCCATGGGCATTATTCCTCCCCGGGACTTGCCGCCAAGTCTGGCCGGGGGACAGTGACACTTGGCCGGGTAGGCGAAGTGGCTTCTCCCGCTGACTTGCCCCTTTGGAAGTAGGAGCTCTTACTTCCATGGGCATTATACCTCTCGAAGACTTAGAGCCAAGTGAGCTCCTACTTCCATGGGCATTATTCCTCCCCGGGACTTGCCGCCAAGTCTGGCCGGGGGACAGTGACACTTGGCCGGGTAGGCGAAGTGGCTTCTCCCGCTGACTTGCCCCTTTGGAAGTAGGAGCTCCTACTTCCATGGGCATTATTCCTCCCCGGGACTTGCCGCCAAGTCTGGCCGGGGGACAGTGACACTTGGCCGGGTAGGCGAAGTGGCTTCTCCCGCTGACTTGCCCCTTTGGAAGTAGGAGCTCCTACTTCCATGGGCATTATTCCTCCCCGGGACTTGCCGCCAAGTCTGGCCGGGGGACAGTGACACTTGGCCGGGTAGGCGAAGTGGCTTCTCCCGCTGACTTGCCCCTTTGGAAGTAGGAGCTCTTACTTCCATGGGCATTATACCTCTCGAAGACTTAGAGCCAAGTGAGCTCCTACTTCCATGGGCATTATTCCTCCCCGGGACCTACTGCCAAGTGTGGCCGGGGAACAGTGACTCTTGGCCGGATAGAACTAGTGGCTTCTCCCGCTGACTTGCCCCTTTGGAAGTAGGAGCTCCTACTTCCATGGCCATTATTCCTCCCCGGGACCTACTGCCAAGTGTGGCCGGGGAACAGTGACATGTGGCCGGATAGGCCAAGTGGCTTCTCCCGCTGACTTGCCCCTTTGGAAGTAGGAGCTCCTACTTCCATGGGCATTATTCCTCCCCGGGACCTACTGCCAAGTGTGGCCGGGGAACAGTGACTCTTGGCCGGTTAGGCCAAGTGGCTTCTCCCGCTGACTTGCCCCTTTGGAAGTAGGAGCTCCTACTTCCATGGGCATTATTCCTCCCCGGGACCTACTGCCAAGTGTGGCCGGGGAACAGTGACTCTTGGCCGGATAGGCCAAGTGGCTTCTCCCGCTGACTTGCCCCTTTGGAAGTAGGAGCTCCTACTTCCATGGGCATTATTCCTCCCCGGGACCTCCTGCCAAGTGTGGCCGGGGAACAGTGACTCTTGGCCGGATAGGCCAAGTGGCTTCTCCCGCTGACTTGCCCCTTTGGAAGTAGGAGCTCCTACTTCCATGGGCATTATTCCTCCCCGGGACTTGCCGCCAAGTCTGGCCGGGGGACAGTGACACTTGGCCGGGTAGGCGAAGTGGCTTCTCCCGCTGACTTGCCCCTTTGGAAGTAGGAGCTCTTACTTCCATGGGCATTATACCTCTCGAAGACTTAGAGCCAAGTGAGCTCCTACTTCCATGGGCATTATTCCTCCCCGGGACTTGCCGCCAAGTCTGGCCGGGGGACAGTGACACTTGGCCGGGTAGGCGAAGTGGCTTCTCCCGCTGACTTGCCCCTTCGGAAGTAGGAGCTCCTACTTCCATGGGCATTATTCCTCCCCGGGACTTGCCGCCAAGTCTGGCCGGGGGACAGTGACACTTGGCCGGGTAGGCGAAGTGGCTTCTCCCGCTGACTTGCCCCTTTGGAAGTAGGAGCTCTTACTTCCATGGGCATTATACCTCTCGAAGACTTAGAGCCAAGTGAGCTCCTACTTCCATGGGCATTATTCCTCCCCGGGACTTGCCGCCAAGTCTGGCCGGGGGACAGTGACACTTGGCCGGGTAGGCGAAGTGGCTTCTCCCGCTGACTTGCCCCTTTGGAAGTAGGAGCTCCTACTTCCATGGGCATTATTCCTCCCCGGGACCTACTGCCAAGTGTGGCCGGGGGACAGTGACTCTTGGCCGGATAGGCCAAGTGGCTTCTCCCGCTGACTTGCCCCTTTGGAAGTAGGAGCTCCTACTTCCATGGGCATTATTCCTCCCCGGGACCTACTGCCAAGTGTGGCCGGGGAACAGTGACTCTTGGCCGGATAGGCCAAGTGGCTTCTCCCGCTGACTTGCCCCTTTGGAAGTAGGAGCTCCTACTTCCATGGGCATTATTCCTCCCCGGGACCTCCTGCCAAGTGTGGCCGGGGAACAGTGACTCTTGGCCGGATAGGCCAAGTGGCTTCTCCCGCTGACTTGCCCCTTTGGAAGTAGGAGCTCCTACTTCCATGGGCATTATTCCTCCCCGGGACCTACTGCCAAGTGTGGCCGGGGAACAGTGACTCTTGGCCGGATAGGCCAAGTGGCTTCTCCCGCTTACTTTCCCCTTTGGAAGTAGGAGCTCCTACTTCCATGGGCATTATTCCTCCCCGGGACCTACTGCCAAGTGTGGCCGGGGAACAGTGACTCTTGGCCGGATAGGCCAAGTTGCTTCTCCCGCTGACTTGACCCTTTGGAAGTAGGAGCTCCTACTTCCATGGGCATTATTCCTCCCCGGGACCTACTGCCAAGTGTGGCCGGGGGACAGTGACTCTTGGCCGGATAGGCCAAGTGGCTTCTCCCGCTGACTTGCCCCTTTGGAAGTAGGAGCTCCTACTTCCATGGGCATTATTCCTCCCCGGGACCTACTGCCAAGTGTGGCCGGGGAACAGTGACTCTTGGCCGGATAGGCCAAGTGGCTTCTCCCGCTGACTTGCCCCTTTGGAAGTAGGAGCTCCTACTTCCATGGGCATTATTCCTCCCCGGGACCTACAGCCAAGAGTGGCCGGGGGACAGTGACATGTGGCCGGATAGGCCAAGTGGCTTCTCCCGCTGACTTGCCCCTTTGGAAGTAGGAGCTCCTACTTCCATGGGCATTATTCCTCCCCGGGACCTACTGCCAAGTGTGGCCGGGGAACAGTGACTCTTGGCCGGATAGGCCAAGTGGCTTCTCCCGCTGACTTGCCCCTATGGAAGTAGGAGCTCTTACTTCCATGGGCAGTATACCTCTCGGGGACTTAGAGCCAAGTGTCTTCACCCTTTGGAGGTAGTAGCTCCTACTTCCATGGGCATTATTCCTCCCCGGGACATACTGCCAAGTGTGGCCGGGGAACAGTGACTCTTGGCCGGATAGGCCAAGTGGCTTCTCCCGCTGACTTGCCCCTTTGGAGGTAGTAGCTCCTACTTCCATGGGCATTATTCCTCCCCGGGACCTACAGCCAAGAGTGGCCGGGGAACAGTGACTCTTGGCCGGATAGGCCAAGTTGCTTCTCCCGCTGACTTGCCCCTTTGGAAGTAGGAGCTCCTACTTCCATGGGCATTATTCCTCCCCGGGACCTACTGCCAAGTGTGGCCGGGGAACAGTGACTCTTGGCCGGATAGGCCAAGTGGCTTCTCCCGCCGACTTGCCCCTTTGGAAGTAGGAGCTCCCACTTCCATGGGCATTATTCCTCCCCGGGACATACTGCCAAGTGTGGCCGGGGAACAGTGACTCTTGGCCGGATAGTCCAAGTGGCTTCTCCCGCTGACTTGCCCCTTTGGAAGTAGGAGCTCCTACTTCCATGGGCATTATTCCTCCCCGGGACCTACAGCAAAGAGTGGCCGGGGGACAGTGACATGTGGCCGGATAGGCCAAGTGGCTTCTCCCGCTGACTTGCCCCTTTGGAAGTAGGAGCTCCTACTTCCATGGGCATTATTCCTCCCCGGGACCTACTGCCAAGTAAGGCCGGGGAACAGTGACTCTTGGCCGGATAGGCCAAGTGGCTTCTCCCGCTGACCTGCCCCTTTGGAAGTAGGAGCTCTCACTTCCATGGGCAGTATACCTCTCGGGGACTTAGAGCCAAGTGTCTTCACCCTTTGGAGGTAGGAGCTCTTACTTCCATGGGCATTATTCCTCTCCGGGACCTACAGCCAAGTGTGGCCGGGGAACAGTGACACTTGGCCGGATAGGCCAAGTGGCTGCTCCCGCTGACTTGCCCCTTTGGAAGTAGGCGCTCCTACTTCCATGGGCATTATTCCACCCCGGGACCTACAGCCAAGTGTGGACGGGGGACAGTGACATGTGGCCGGATAGGCCAAGTGGCTTCTCCCGCTGACTTGCCCCTTTGGAAGTAGGAGCTCCTACTTCCATGGGCATTATTCCTCCCCGGGACCTACTGCCAAGTGTGGCCGGGGAACAGTGACTCTTGGCCGGATAGGCCAAGTGGCTTCTCCCGCTGACTTGCCCCTTTGGAAGTAGGAGCTCTTACTTCCATGGGCATTATACCTCTCGGGGACTTAGAGCCAAGTGTCTTCACCCTTTGGAGGTAGGAGCTCCTACTTCCATGGGCATTATTCCTCCCCGGGACCTACTGCCAAGTGTGGCCGGGGAACAGTGACTCTTGGCCGGATATGCCAAGTGGCTTCTCCCGCTGACTTGCCCCTTTGGAAGTAGGAGCTCCTACTTCCATGGGCATTATTCCTCTCCGGGACCTACAGCCAAGAGTGGCCGGGGGACAGTGACATGTGGCCGGATAGGCCAAGTGGCTTCTCCCGCTAACTTGCCCCTTTGGAAGTAGGAGCTCCTACTTCCATGGGCATTATTCCTCCCCGGGACCTACTTCCAAGTGTGGCCGGGGAACAGTGACTCTTGGCCGGATAGGCCAAGTGGCTTCTCCCGCTGACTTGCCCCTTTGGAAGTAGGAGCTCTTACTTCCATGGGCATTATACCTCTCGGGGACTTAGAGCCAAGTGTCTTCACCCTTTGGAGGTAGGAGCTCCTACTTCCATGGGCATTATTCCTCCCCGGGACCTACTGCCAAGTGTGGCCGGGGAACAGTGACTCTTGGCCGGATATGCCAAGTGGCTTCTCCCGCTGACTTGCCCCTTTGGAAGTAGGAGCTCCTACTTCCATGGGCATTATTCCTCTCCGGGACCTACAGCCAAGAGTGGCCGGGGGACAGTGACATGTGGCCGGATAGGCCAAGTGGCTTCTCCCGCTAACTTGCCCCTTTGGAAGTAGGAGCTCCTACTTCCATGGGCATTATTCCTCCCCGGGACCTACTTCCAAGTGTGGCCGGGGAACAGTGACTCTTGGCCGGATAGGCCAAGTGGCTTCTCCCGCTGACTTGCCCCTATGGAAGTAGGAGCTCTTACTTCCATGGGCATTATTCCTCCCCGGGACCTACTGCCAAGTGTGGCCGGGGAACAGTGACTCTTGGCCGGATATGCCAAGTGGCTTCTCCCGCTGACTTGCCCCTTTGGAAGTAGGAGCTCCTACTTCCATGGGCATTATTCCTCTCCGGGACCTACTGCCAAGTGTGGCCGGGGAACAGTGACTCTTGGCCGGATAGGCCAAGTGGCTTCTCCCGCTGACTTGCCCCTTTGGAAGTAGGAGCTCTTACTTCCATGGGCACTATACCTCTCGGGGACTTAGAGCCAAGTGTCTTCACTCTTTGGAGGTAGTAGCTCCTACTTCCATGGGCATTATTCCTCCCCGGGACCTACTGCCAAGTGTGGCCGGGGGACAGTGACATGTGGCCGGATAGGCCAAGTGGCTTCTCCCGCTGACTTGCCCCTTTGGAAGTAGGAGCTCTTACTTCCATGGGCATTATTCCTCCCCGGGACCTACAGCCAAGTGTGGCCGGGGAACAGTGGCTCTTGGACGGATAGGCCAAGTGGCTGCTCCCGCTGACTTGCCCCTTTGGAAGTAGGAGCTCCTACTTCCATGGGCATTATTCCTCCCCGGGACCTACTGCCAAGTGTGGCCGGGGAACAGTGACTCTTGGCCGGATAGGCCAAGTGGCTGCTCCCGCTGACTTGCCCCTTTGGAAGTAGGAGCTCTTACTTCCATGGGCATTATTCCTCCCCGGGACCTACTGCCAAGTGTGGCCGGGGGACAGTGACATGTGGCCGGTTAGGCCAAGTGGCTTCTCCCGCTGACTTGCCCCTTTGGAAGTAGGAGCTCTTACTTCCATGGGCATTATTCCTCCCCGGGACCTACTGCCAAGTGTGGCCGGGGGACAGTGACATGTGGCCGGATAGCCCTAGTGGCTTCTCCCGCTGACTTGCCCCTTTGGAAGTAGGAGCTCCTACTTCCATGGGCATTATTCCTCCCCGGGACCTATTGCCAAGTGTGGCCGGGGAACAGTGACTCTTGGCCGGATAGGCCAAGTGGCTTCTCCCGCTGACTTGCCCCTTTGGAAGTAGGAGCTCCTACTTCCATGGGCATTATTCCTCCCCGGGACCTACTGCCAAGTAAGGCCGGGGAACAGTGACTCTTGGCCGGATAGAACTAGTGGCTTCTTCCGCTGACTTGCCCCTTTGGAAGTAGGAGCTCCTACTTCCATGGGCATTATTCCTCCCCGGGACCTACAGCCAAGTGTGGCCGGGGGACAGTGACATGTGGCCGGATAGGCCAAGTGGCTTCTCCCGCTGACTTGCCCCTTTGGAAGTAGGAGCTCCTACTTCCATGGGCATTATTCCTCCCCGGGACCTACTGCCAAGTGTGGCCGGGGAACAGTGACTCTTGGCCGGGTAGGCCAAGTGGCTTCTCCCGCTGACTTGCCCCTTTGGAAGTAGGAGCTCCTACTTCCATGGGCATTATTCCTCCCCGGGACCTACTGCCAAGTGTGGCCGGGGAACAGTGACTCTTGGCCGGGTAGGCCAAGTGGCTTCTCCCGCTGACTTGCCCCTTTGGAAGTAGGAGCTCTTACTCCCATGGGCAGTATACCTCTCGGGGACTTAGAGCCAAGTGTCTTCACCCTTTGGAGGTAGTAGCTCCTACTTCCATGGGCATTATTCCTCCCCGGGACCTACTGCCAAGTGTAGCCGGGGAACAGTGACTCTTGGCCGGATAGAACTAGTGGCTTCTCCCGCTGACTTGCCCCTTTGGAAGTAGGAGCTCCTACTTCCATGGGCATTATTCCTCCCCGGGACCTATTGCCAAGTGTGGCCGGGGAACAGTGACTCTTGGCCGGATAGGCCAAGTGGCTTCTCCCGCTGACTTGCCCCTTTGGAAGTAGGAGCTCCTACTTCCATGGGCATTATTCCTCCCCGGGACCTACTGCCAAGTGTGGCCGGGGAACAGTGACTCTTGGCCGGGTAGGCCAAGTGGCTTCTCCCGCTGACTTGCCCCTTTGGAAGTAGGAGCTCTTACTCCCATGGGCAGTATACCTCTCGGGGACTTAGAGCCAAGTGTCTTCACCCTTTGGAGGTAGTAGCTCCTACTTCCATGGGCATTATTCCTCCCCGGGACCTACTGCCAAGTGTAGCCGGGGAACAGTGACTCTTGGCCGGATAGAACTAGTGGCTTCTCCCGCTGACTTGCCCCTTTGGAAGTAGGAGCTCCTACTTCCATGGGCATTATTCCTCCCCGGGACCTATTGCCAAGTGTGGCCGGGGAACAGTGACTCTTGGCCGGATAGGCCAAGTGGCTTCTCCCGCTGACTTGCCCCTTTGGAAGTAGGAGCTCCTACTTCCATGGGCATTATTCCTCCCCGGGACCTACTGCCAAGTAAGGCCGGGGAACAGTGACTCTTGGCCGGATAGAACTAGTGGCTTCTTCCGCTGACTTGCCCCTTTGGAAGTAGGAGCTCCTACTTCCATGGGCATTATTCCTCCCCGGGACCTACAGCCAAGTGTGGCCGGGGGACAGTGACATGTGGCCGGATAGGCCAAGTGGCTTCTCCCGCTGACTTGCCCCTTTGGAAGTAGGAGCTCCTACTTCCATCGGCATTATTCATCCCCGGGACCTACTGCCAAGTGTGGCCGGGGAACAGTGACTCTTGGCCGGGTAGGCTAAGTGGCTTCTCCCGCTGACTTGCCCCTTTGGAAGTAGGAGCTCCTACTTCCATGGGCATTATTCCTCCCCGGGACCTACTGCCAAGTGTGGCCGGGGAACAGTGACTCTTGGCCGGGTAGGCCAAGTGGCTTCTCCCGCTGACTTGCCCCTTTGGAAGTAGGAGCTCTTACTCCCATGGGCAGTATACCTCTCGGGGACTTAGAGCCAAGTGTCTTCACCCTTTGGAGGTAGTAGCTCCTACTTCCATGGGCATTATTCCTCCCCGGGACCTACTGCCAAGTGTAGCCGGGGAACAGTGACTCTTGGCCGGATAGAACTAGTGGCTTCTCCCGCTGACTTGCCCCTTTGGAAGTAGGAGCTCCTACTTCCATGGGCATTATTCCTCCCCGGGACCTATTGCCAAGTGTGGCCGGGGAACAGTGACTCTTGGCCGGATAGGCCAAGTGGCTTCTCCCGCTGACTTGCCCCTTTGGAAGTAGGAGCTCCTACTTCCATGGGCATTATTCCTCCCCGGGACCTACTGCCAAGTGTGGCCGGGGAACAGTGACTCTTGGCCGGGTAGGCCAAGTGGCTTCTCCCGCTGACTTGCCCCTTTGGAAGTAGGAGCTCTTACTCCCATGGGCAGTATACCTCTCGGGGACTTAGAGCCAAGTGTCTTCACCCTTTGGAGGTAGTAGCTCCTACTTCCATGGGCATTATTCCTCCCCGGGACCTACTGCCAAGTGTAGCCGGGGAACAGTGACTCTTGGCCGGATAGAACTAGTGGCTTCTCCCGCTGACTTGCCCCTTTGGAAGTAGGAGCTCCTACTTCCATGGGCATTATTCCTCCCCGGGACCTATTGCCAAGTGTGGCCGGGGAACAGTGACTCTTGGCCGGATAGGCCAAGTGGCTTCTCCCGCTGACTTGCCCCTTTGGAAGTAGGAGCTCCTACTTCCATGGGCATTATTCCTCCCCGGGACCTACTGCCAAGTAAGGCCGGGGAACAGTGACTCTTGGCCGGATAGAACTAGTGGCTTCTTCCGCTGACTTGCCCCTTTGGAAGTAGGAGCTCCTACTTCCATGGGCATTATTCCTCCCCGGGACCTACAGCCAAGTGTGGCCGGGGGACAGTGACATGTGGCCGGATAGGCCAAGTGGCTTCTCCCGCTGACTTGCCCCTTTGGAAGTAGGAGCTCCTACTTCCATGGGCATTATTCCTCCCCGGGACCTACTGCCAAGTGTGGCCGGGGAACAGTGACTCTTGGCCGGGTAGGCTAAGTGGCTTCTCCCGCTGACTTGCCCCTTTGGAAGTAGGAGCTCCTACTTCCATGGGCATTATTCCTCCCCGGGACCTACTGCCAAGTGTGGCCGGGGAACAGTGACTCTTGGCCGGGTAGGCCAAGTGGCTTCTCCCGCTGACTTGCCCCTTTGGAAGTAGGAGCTCTTACTCCCATGGGCAGTATACCTCTCGGGGACTTAGAGCCAAGTGTCTTCACCCTTTGGAGGTAGTAGCTCCTACTTCCATGGGCATTATTCCTCCCCGGGACCTACTGCCAAGTGTAGCCGGGGAACAGTGACTCTTGGCCGGATAGAACTAGTGGCTTCTCCCGCTGACTTGCCCCTTTGGAAGTAGGAGCTCCTACTTCCATGGGCATTATTCCTCCCCGGGACCTACTGCCAAGAGTGGCCGGGGAACAGTGACTCTTGGCCGGATAGGCCAAGTGGCTTCTCCCGCTGACTTGCCCCTTTGGAAGTAGGAGCTCCTACTTCCATGGGCATTATTCCTCCCCGGGACCTACTGCCAAGTAAGGCCGGGGAACAGTGACTCTTGGCCGGATAGAACTAGTGGCTTCTTCCGCTGACTTGCCCCTTTGGAAGTAGGAGCTCCTACTTCCATGGGCATTATTCCTCCCCGGGACCTACAGCCAAGCTTGGCCGGGGGACAGTGACATGTGGCCGG
>NW_027285200.1:30000-55000 GCF_040894005.1 Engystomops pustulosus | reverse complement strand
ACCTGCCTCTCTCACGAAGGGAGTGTCACCGGTAAGAAGCCTCTTCCCACGTCTGCTTGCCGACTTACGCTCGCCCCGACGAGAGGCCCAACCGAAAGAGTGGAAAGGGGCAGAGATTTCCAGGGTCGCCCCACCAGGGATGCAATACCCCAGTGCAGACTGTCGGCCCTGCCCCGAACCTACTCGGTGGTTTGAAGGTTAACCTCTTGGGGAAAAGCAGCGATTCGCCTCGCGGTGCGTGCCTCCGCGGATCTAAACCCCCTCGATCGATGTGGGGCCAGAGGACCCCTTTTCCCCGTACGAAACGGCCGGCTCACCATGGGCTCGACATCCGTGGGTCGGAGAGTTGAGCGCTTACGCGCGGCGGGACCTTATAACCTGCAGCGGCTGAGGAGCGAAGATTTCCAGGGTGGGCCCCCGGGGATGCCATACCCCGAGCAGCCAGTCGGCCCCGCTCCTAGCGCGCTGACGAGCAATGGAGTCTTCCCCGCGGCAGCCACCGCCCTCGCCTCGCCGTCGGTCGATGAAGAGCCGAGTTCGCCCTCCTCTGCTCGGGACTCGGAAACGGCCTGGCCTTCGCCTACTCCGTCGGGCAACTGCCTTCCGCCAGCCCCTTCCCTCGAATCCCCTTCTTCCATTTTAGACCCGATCAGGGGATTGGTCAGCCCAGCCCTGGGGTAGGAAGAGGGGTTGGGGTCGGTTCGGCTTCCGGTGCCCCCGCTCGGCCAAAGGTCCCCTCGCTTTGGAAGCAGAGGGTGCCGGGGTTATTTTCGGCTTGACGCCTAGTCCGGTCCCTGCCGGTTCCCGTGGAGGCCCGCGGTCAAAACCAGCTCCCCGGCTGTCGGAGCCGGAGCCCCGCAGCCCGAGCGGACGCACCGAGTCCCTCATGTAAGGGATAGCCGCCCCTACGGAACGGCCCGGACTGGGACCAGGCACCCCCAGGCGCCGAAGGGGTGGGTCGGCCGTGTTGCCGAAGCTTAGCCGGCGCTGATGACCGCAGCCCCTAACGATGCCCACAGGCGGGGGAGCCAAGGAGAGCACTAGGAAGACGTGGCGGGGTCGGACGGCTCAATTTCCAGGGTGGGACCCCGGGGGTTCAGTACCCCGGGCATCCGGTCGGTTTCGCCGGCGCGACCCCAAGCCTTCCACGGCCCCCTTCGTGGGTGCAGGGATACCGTGCAGGGTGCAGGCTTAGACGCCAATTCCCCAGAAGTTTTAGGGATAGGGTTTGTCCGGGCGCCACCGCAGCGACAACCTCGCAAGAAGCTCTCTTCCACAAAAGCACGGGCAACGTTCGTGTGCGAGTGTTGGTCTCCCATGGTCTACCGACTCCCCCGGGCGGCCCAAGCGTTACGCCCACGGCCGGGCCCTCGAGCAGGCGCACCCCTGGTGCCTCTCGTAAGGGAAGGCTACGGTCCTCAACCCCTCGTATGGCGGGGAGGGCGCATTTGAAACGCTAAAGGACGAGCCCTGTTCGGGACCTGGCGGGGATCCGCGGATTGGCGAGAGGGATGGGTCTGCCGTTGGTCAGAGGGGACGCACCCCTGGGACGCAGTTTGGCATTAGCGACCGATGGCCCATCTACGACCATGTACTCCGGGAGCGCCAAGGAGGACGCGGGTGGGCTTTGGGGGCAGACTCAATTTCCAGGGTCTGGGCGCCGGGGGTGCAATACCCTTAAGCGCTCATGTCGGTTTCGTCTGCCGCCCGCCTCTGGCCCGGCTCCTAGTGACGGGTGCTGTGAACGTGCGATCGTGCTTGCGGTTGAAGAGTTCAAAGGCTACCGCTGGGGATAACACGCCCGGGGAATTTAGAAACCCCCCCCTCCGCTACAATCTCTGCTTCTGCCGGACTCGGAGGGGAGCCGCCCCGGGGGCGACCGCTCCCTCTCCTCTTCCGCGGCGTGCCGCGCGCTTCGCCGTCAGCAGCGGAGCGAACCTTTTTCTCGGTCCGCAGCTCTTCAGGCGTAGGCGGGCAGCGCTAACAGGGTACACTGGGGACCACTCGACCGCAACCGCTCCTCCGACCGACGAGCATACCTACCGCGGATACGCCACGGTGGGTCTAAGCCTCGTCGCCGCCGCGAGGAGCAGGCGGGAGCCGTCCCTTTTCGTGCTGCGGAAATAAACCGTGGACACAGAGGTGTGTCTGCGCTCTCCGACCGGGCGGGGGGCGATTGGACTTGCCCGAGGGACACTAGGCGAGGCGCTGCCGCGGGAGCCGGAGCTCCGCGCTGGACGCTGCCGCCGCCAACGCCGCCGCCCCCCACCCACGGTACGGTGGAGTACGCCCGTTCCATACGCTTCGTAGCAAACCTCAGCCGAAGCAGAGAGTCCTACCGCTGTGGCAGGAGCGGGGCCGTGCGAGGACCACACTGGCACCGCGCTACACAACCTTAGGCAGAGGACGACAGCCGCTCACGGGGAGCGGGGGATTGATGCGCGACCAAGACTGAGGCTAAGGAACGCTTTACCATAAACCGGCCGGGGCCAATACCCCTGACCGAGCAAAGTGCCCTGCCCCGCCGGATCGCGCTGTGTCAGATCGATCAAAAGAGCGGAGAGCCGAGACTCTACCGCTGGGAGTTTGTGGAGAACGGCCTGGCTTGCGTCCCGTCCTCCCGCCCTCGACCTCACATGGCTAGCCTCACCCGCCGGGAGCCACCCCATTGGGGACCGTAGGGCGGAGAAGGGGTCTCCGCGTCCGGAATTTACTTGTGGAGAACGGCCTGGCTTACGTCCCGTCCTCCCGCCCTCGACCTCACATGGCTAGCCTCACCCGCCGGGCGCCACCCCATTGGGGACCGTAGGGCGGAGAAGGGGTCTCCGCGTCCGGAATTTACTTGTGGAGAACGGCCTGGCTTACGTCCCGTCCTCCCGCCCTCGACCTCACACGGCTAGCCTCACCCGCCGGGCGCCACCCCATTGGGGACCGTAGGGCGGAGAAGGGGTCTCCGCGTCCGGAATTTACTTGTGGAGAACGGCCTGGCTTACGTCCCGTCCTCCCGCCCTCGACCTCACATGGCTAGCCTCACCCGCCGGGCGCCACCCCATTGGGGACCGTAGGGCGGAGAAGGGGTCTCCGCGTCCGGAATTTACTTGTGGAGAACGGCCTGGCTTACGTCCCGTCCTCCCGCCCTCGACCTCACACGGCTAGCCTCACCCGCCGGGCGCCACCCCATTGGGGACCGTAGGGCGGAGAAGGGGTCTCCGCGTCCGGAATTTACTTGTGGAGAACGGCCTGGCTTACGTCCCGTCCTCCCGCCCTCGACCTCACATGGCTAGCCTCACCCGCCGGGCGCCACCCCATTGGGGACCGTAGGGCGGAGAAGGGGTCTCCGCGTACGGAATTTCTTGTGGAGAACGGCCTGGCTTACGTCCCGTCCTCCCATGGCTAGCCTCACCCGCCGGGCGCCACCCCATTGGGGACCGTAGGGCGGAGAAGGGGTCTCCGCGTCCGGAATTTCTTGTGGAGAACGGCCTGGCTTACGTCCCGTCCTCCCGCCCTCGACCTCACATGGCTAGCCTACCCCGCCGGGCGCCGCTCCATTGGGGATACGGTACGGCAAAGCGCGACGCCGCACGATGCCAACACTTTGTGCAAAAACCTGGCAGAGTCGACCAAAACCTCGCTTCTTTGACCGGTATTTTTGATGCTTTTCTCTGCCGCCGATGGTGCACTGAGGGTCGGATCGCCCAAAATTTTTACCGGTCGTTTTGGTCTGCGGTTCTTCCGAGAGGTGCCCGCCTGACAGTTCTTTTTCAGCAGCCTCCGAAAGGCCATCCAGCGGGCAAGCCAGGGGTTGGCAGCCGCCGGCGGTGAGCCTTCCCCGGCCGGGGCAGACGGCTCCGACCGCAAAATTTTTTCGACTTTCGCCGAGGCCAAAACCCCATGCACTTTTAAAGCCTGCCCGCAGCGCCGTCTCCTGTCAGACGTCCCTTGCCGCCTGCGGTGGTCCTCGCCCGGCAGAGAGAAGCCGGAGTCGCCCCCTCTCCGGTTCTTTTTCACCATTCCGGAGCTCTGAAATCTGCCGGACACCGAGTGACCGAGGACGCTTCCAGGAGGGCGGCAGCGAGAGGCAGAGTGCCACCGGTCGGGTCGCCGGTTCTCCCACACTTTGAAAATTTTTCGCTTGTTCTGGTGGGATGGAGAGAGAGCGTGGCTTATGCGCCCTCTGCCCCGCGGTCCGCCCTGGCTGGCCTTACGCCGGTGGTTCGCCAGGCCACCGGCACCTTGTACGGCGGGGACGGCGTGGCTTATGCGCCCGTCAACCCACCTACTCGCCCCGGCTAGCCTTTTACCCGGAGGGCGCCACGCTCCGGGTACCAGTGAGCGGCACGAACCCAGTCATACCATGCCGCTCACCTCGCGCCCTCTCCGGCCTCCGCCGCGGAGACCTCCCGCTAGGACCTGCGGGGGGCGATTTCTGCCAAAATCTACAAAGTCCCCGATGGTTAAGGACGTAGACTGTTGAGCGGGACCTACACACTCTTGTAGCCGATGGGGCTCGCCATTTCCCGCAGAAAATGGACCACCTCCCGCAGAGGAACATGAAATGCCCCTTCCCGCGGGACCCGAAGGACCGCTCTGTCCGAGCAGGCCTCCAGGACCACGGCACGCAAAAGCGACTCAGTCCCGCTGGCATTACGGATCTGACTTTGTGCAAAAACCAGGCAGAGTCGACCAAAACCTCCCTTCTTTGACCGGTGTTTTTGTTGCTTTTCTCTGCCGCCGAAGGTGCACTGAGGGTCGGATCGCCCAAAATTTTTACCGGTCGTTTTGGTCTGCGGTTCTTCCGAGAGGTGCCCGCCTGACAGTTCTTTTTCAGCAGCCTCCGAAAGGGCATCCAGCGGGCAAGCCAGGGGTTGGCAGCCGCCGGCGGTGAGCCTTCCCCGGCCGGGGCAGACAGCTCCGACCGCAAATTTTTTTCGACTTTCGCCGAGGCCAAAACCCCATGCACTTTTAAAGCCTGCCCGCAGCGCCGTCTCCTGGCAGACGTCCCTTGCCGCCTGCGGTGGTCCTCGCCCGGCAGAGAGAAGCCGGATTCGCCCTCTCACCGGTTCTTTTTCACCATTCCGGAGCTCTGAAATCTGCCGGACACCGAGTGACCGAGGACGCTTCCAGGAGGGCGGCAGCGAGAGGCAGAGTGCCACCGGTCGGGAAGCCGGTTCTCCCACACTTTGAAATTTTTTCGCTTGTTCTGGTGGGATGGAGAGAGAGCGTGGCTTATGCGCCCTCTGCCCCGCGGTACGCCCTTGGCTAGCCTTACGCCGGTGGTTCGCCAGGCCACCGGCACCTTGTACGGCGGGGACGGCGTTGCTTATGCGCCCGTCATCCCACCTACTCGCCCCGGCTAGCCTTTTACCCGGAGGGCGCCACGCTCCGGGTAGCAGTGAGCGGCACGAGCCCAGTCATACCATGCCGCTCACCTCGCACCTTTTCCGGCCTCCGCCGCGGAGACCTCCCGCTAGGACATGCGGGGGGCGATCTTGACCAAAATCTACAAAGTCCCCGATGGTTAAGGACGTAGACTGTTGAGCGGGACCTACACACTCTTGTAGCCGAAGGGGCTCGCCATTTCCCGCAGAAAATGGATCACCTCCCGCAGAGGAACATGAAATGCCCCTTCCCGCGGGACCCGAAAGGACCGCCCTGTCCGAGCAGGCCTCCAGGACCACGGCACGCAAAAGCGACTCAGTCCCGCTGGCATTACGGATCTGACTTAGTGCAAAAACCTGGCAGAGTCGACCAAAACTCCCCTTCTCTGACCGGTATTTTTGTTGCTTTTCTCTGCCGCCGAAGGTGCACTACGGGTCGGATCGCCCAAAATTTTTACCGGTCGTTTTGGTCTGCGGTTCTTCCGAGAGGTGCCCGCCTGACAGTTCTTTTTCAGAAGCCTCCGAAAGGCCATCCAGCGGGCAAGCCAGGGGTTGGCAGCCGCCGGCGGTGAGCCTTCCCCGGCCGGGGCAGACAGCTCCGACCGCATAATTTTTTCGACTTTTGCCGAGGCCAAAACCCCATGCACTTTTAAAGCCTGCCCGCAGCGCCGTCTCCTGTCAGACGTCCCCGCCGCCTGCGGTGGTCCTCGCCCGGCAGAGAGAAGCCGGAGTCGCCCTCTCTCCGGTTCTTTTTCACCATTCCGGAGCTCTTAAATCTGCCGTACTCCGAGTGACCGAGGACGCTTCCAGGAGGGCGGCAGCGAGAGGCAGAGTGCCACCGGTCGGGAAGCCGGTTCTCCCACACTTTGAAAATATTTCGCTTGTGCTGGTGGGATGGAGAGAGAGCGTGGCTTATGCGCCCTCTGCCCCGCGGTACGCCCTGGCTAGCCTTACGCCGGTGGTTCGCCAGGCCACCGGCACCTTGTACGGCGGGGACGGCGTTGCTTATGCGCCCGTCATCCCACCTACTCGCCCCGGCTAGCCTTTTACCCGGAGGGCGCCACGCTCCGGGTAGCAGTGAGCGGCACGAGCCCAGTCATACCATGCCGCTCACCTCGCACCTTTTCCGGCCTCCGCCGCGGAGACCTCACGCTCTGTTCTGCGGAGAGCGATTTTGGGCAAAATCTACAAAGTCCCCGATGGTTAAGGACGTAGACTGTTGAGCGGGACCTACACACTCTTGTAGCCGAAGGGGCTCGCCATTTCCCGCAGAAAATGGATCACCTCCCGCAGAGGAACATGAAATGCCCCTTCCCGCGGGACCCGAAGGACCGCTCTGTCCGAGCAGGCCTCCAGGACCACGGCACGCAAAAGCGACTCAGTCCCGCTGGCATTACGGATCTGACTTAGTGCAAAAACCTGGCAGAGTCGACCAAAACTCCCCTTCTCTGACCGGTATTTTTGTTGCTTTTCTCTGCCGCCGAAGGTGCACTACGGGTCGGATCGCCCAAAATTTTTACCGGTCGTTTTGGTCTGCGGTTCTTCCGAGAGGTGCCCGCCTGACAGTTCTTTTTCAGCAGCCTCCGAAAGGGCATCCAGCGGGCAAGCCAGGGGTTGGCAGCCGCCGGCGGTGAGCCTTCCCCGGCCGGGGCAGAAAGCTCCGACCGCATAATTTTTTCGACTTTCGCCGAGGCCAAAAGCCCAGGCACTTAGAAAGCCTGCCCGCAGCGCCGCCTCCTGTCAGAGGTCCCCGCCGCCTGCGGTGGTCCTCGCCCGGCAGAGAGAAGCCGGAGTCGCCCTCTCTCCGGTTCTTTTTCACCATTCCGGAGCTCTTAAATCTGCCGTACTCCGAGTGACCGAGGACGCTTCCAGGAGGGCGGCAGAGAGAGGCAGAGTGCCACCGGTCGGGAAGCCGGTTCTCCCACACTTTGAAAATTTTTCGCTTGTGCTGGTGGGATGGAGAGAGAGCGTGGCTTATGCGCCCTCTGCCCCGCGGTACGCCCTGGCTAGCCTTACGCCGGTGGTTCGCCAGGCCACCGGCACCTTGTACGGCGGGGACGGCGTTGCTTATGCGCCCGTCAACCCACCTACTCGCCCCGGCTAGCTTTTTACCCGGAGGGCGCCACGCTCCGGGTAGCAGTGAGCGGCACGAGCCCAGTCATACCATGCCGCTCACCTCGCACCTTTTCCGGCCTCCGCCGCGGAGACCTCACGCTCTGTTCTGCGGAGAGCGATTTTGGGCAAAATCTACAAAGTCCCCGATGGTTAAGGACGTAGACTGTTGAGCGGGACCTACACACTCTTGTAGCCGAAGGGGCTCGCCATTTCCCGCAGAAAATGGATCACCTCCCGCAGAGGAACATGAAATGCCCCTTCCCGCGGGACCCGAAGGACCGCTCTGTCCGAGCAGGCCTCAAGGACCACGGCACGCAAAAGCGACTCAGTCCCGCTGGCATTACGGATCTGACTTAGTGCAAAAACCTGGCAGAGTCGACCAAAACTCCCCTTCTCTGACCGGTATTTTTGCTGCTTTTCTCTGCCGCCGAAGGTGCACTACGTGTCGGATCGCCCAAAATTTTTACCGGTCGTTTTGGTCTGCGGTTCTTCCGAGAGGTGCCCGCCTGACAGTTCTTTTTCAGCAGCCTCCGAAAGGGCATCCAGCGGGCAAGCCAGGGGTTGGCAGCCGCCGGCGGTGAGCCTTCCCCGGCCAAGGCAGACAGCTCCGACCGCATAATTTTTTCGAACTTCTCCGAGGTCAAAATCCCAGGCACTCCGACGGAAGGTCCGCCGCGCGTCTCCCGTCTGACGTCCCCGCCGCTCGCGGTGGTCCTCGCCCGGCAGGGAGCTGCCGGATTCGCCCTCTTACCGGTTCTTTTTCACCTTTCCGGAGCTCTGATATCTGCCGCACACACAGTGACCGAGGACGCTTCCAGGAGGGCGGCAGCGAGAGGCAGAGTGCCACCGGGCGGGTCCTCGGTTCTCCCACACTTAGAAAATTTTTGCGCTTGTGCTGGTGCGAGGACGTAGGTCTTTCGACCGGGGCAAGCCTGGAGGGCGGTAGCCGGGATTGGCGCCCTATTCCCGGCTAGCTCTCGGAGGCTTCACCCGGTTGGAGGTTGGAGCTCCGACTTCCATGGGCATGTTCCTCACCGGGACCTACGACCAAGTGTGGCCGAGGGACAGTGACACATTCCCGGGTAGCCTGAGTGGCTGCTCCCGCTGAGCTACTTCCATGGGCACTATTCCTCCCCGGGACTTGCCGCCAAGTCTTGGCCGGGGGACAGTGACACATTCCCGGGTAGCCTGAGTGGCTGCTCCCGCTGAGCTCTTACTTCCATGGGCATGTTCCTCACCGGGACCAACTACCAAGTGTGGCCGGGTTTCGAGCTCCAAACTCGGCTTGCACTTGGTCGCTTGGGGGGTCCCCTCCGCTCCGGGAAGGGCGCCCTCCAGCGGGCAGACGAGGGTACTTCTAGTCTGCCCGAGCTCCATGGGGCCCCTCTCGCCCCTAGGCTCCCCGCCCAGGGTTCCAGGGTCCCGGATAAAGCCACCCTGCCGAGTTCGGTATAGGGTACCGGGCCTGGCTGGAATCACGCCGGGATCGGTGAGACCTCCTCGGCCGCGGCTCAGCCTCCAAACTCCCTTTCGCGGTTCTCTTCCCTTCAACTTCCATGGGCATGTTCCACACCGGGACCTCCGACCAAGTGTGGCCGGGGAACAGTCGCCCATGCCCGGGTAGCCTCAGCAAGTGCTCCCGCTGAGGTCAACTTGGAGGTTGGAGCTCCGACTTCCATGGGCACTATTCCTCCCCGGGACCTGCCGCCAAGTCTGGCCGGGGGACAGTGACACATTCCCGGGTAGCCTGAGCGGCTTCTCCCGCTGAACTCTTACTTCCATGGGCATGTTCCTCATCAGGAACCAACGACCAAGTGTGGCCCAGGGACAGTGACACATTCCCGTGTATCTTCAGCAGCTGCTCCCGCTGAGCTACTTCCATGAGCACTATTCCTCCCCGGGACCTGCCGCCAAGTCTGGCCGGGGGACAGTGACACATTCCCGGGTAGCCTGAGCGGCTGCTCCCGCTGAGCTACTTCCATGGGCACTATTCCTCCCCGGGACTTGCCGCCAAGTCTTGGCCGGGGGACAGTGACACATTGCCGGGTAGCCTGAGTGGCTGCTCCCGCTGAGCTCTTACTTCCATGGGCATGTTCCTCACCAAGACATACTACCAAGTGTGGCCGGGTTTCGAGCTCCAAACTCGGCTTGCACTTGGTCGCTTGGGGGTCCCCTCCGCTCCGGGAAGGGCGCCCTCCAGCGGGCAGACGAGGGTACTTCTAGTCTGCCCGAGCTCCATGGGGCCCCTCTCGCCCCTAGGCTCCCCGCCCAGGGTTCCAGGGTCCCGGATACAGCCACCCTGCCGAGTTCGGTATAGGGTACCGGGCCTGGCTGGAATCACGCCGGGATCGGTGAGACCTCCTCGGCCGCGGCTCAGCCTCCAAACTCCCTTTCGCGGTTCTCTTCCCTTCAACTTCCATGGGCATGTTCCACACCGGGACCTCCGACCAAGTGTGGCCGGGGAACAGTCGCCCATGCCCGGGTAGCCTCAGCAAGTGCTCCCGCTGAGGTCAACTTGGAGGTTGGAGCTCCGACTTCCATGGGCACTATTCCTCCCCGGGACCTGCCGCCAAGTCTGGCCGGGGGACAGTGACACATTCCCGGGTAGCCTGAGCGGCTTCTCCCGCTGAACTCTTACTTCCATGGGCATGTTCCTCATCAGGAACCAACGACCAAGTGTGGCCCAGGGACAGTGACACATTCCCGGGTATCTTCAGCAGCTGCTCCCGCTGAGCTACTTCCATGAGCACTATTCCTCCCCGGGACCTGCCGCCAAGTCTGGCCGGGGGACAGTGACACATTCCCGGGTAGCCTGAGCGGCTGCTCCCGCTGAGCTACTTCCATGGGCACTATTCCTCCCCGGGACTTGCCGCCAAGTCTTGGCCGGGGGACAGTGACACATTCCCGTGTAGCCTGAGTGGCTGCTCCCGCTGAGCTCTTACTTCCATGGGCATGTTCCTCACCGGGACATACTACCAAGTGTGGCCGGGTTTCGAGCTCCAAACTCGGCTTGCACTTGGTCGCTTGGGGGTCCCCTCCGCTCCGGGAAGGGCGCCCTCCAGCGGGCAGACGAGGGTACTTCTAGTCTGCCCGAGCTCCATGGGGCCCCTCTCGCCCCTAGGCTCCCCGCCCAGGGTTCCAGGGTCCCGGATACAGCCACCCTGCCGAGTTCGGTATAGGGTACCGGGCCTGGCTGGAATCACGCCGGGATCGGTGAGACCTCCTCGGCCGCGGCTCAGCCTCCAAACTCCCTTTCGCGGTTCTCTTCCCTTCAACTTCCATGGGCATGTTCCACACCGGGACCTCCGACCAAGTGTGGCCGGGGAACAGTCACCCATGCCCGGGTAGCCTCAGCGGCTGCTCCCGCTGAGGTCAACTTGGAGGCTGGAGCTCCGACTTCCATGGGCACTATTCCTCCCCGGGACCTGCCGCCAAGTCTGGCCGGGGGACAGTGACACATTCCCGTGTAGCCCTGAGCGGCTGCTCCCGCTGAACTCTTACTTCCATGGGCATGTTCCTCATCAGGAACCAACGACCAAGTGTGGCCCAGGGACAGTGACACATTCCCGGGTAGCCTCAGCAGCTGCTCCCGCTGAGCTACTTCCATGAGCACTATTCCTCCCCGGGACCTGCCGCCAAGTCTGGCCGGGGGACAGTGACACATTCCCAAGTAGCCTGAGCGGCTGCTCCCGCTGAGCTACTTCCATGGGCACTATTCCTCCCCGGGACTTGCCGCCAAGTCTTGGCCGGGGGACAGTGACACATTCCCGGGTAGCCTGAGTGGCTGCTCCCGCTGAGCTCTTACTTCCATGGGCATGTTCCTCACCGGGACATACTACCAAGTGTGGCCGGGTTTCGAGCTCCAAACTCGGCTTGCACTTGGTCGCTTGGGGGTCCCCTCCGCTCCGGGAAGGGCGCCCTCCAGCGGGCAGACGAGGGTACTTCTAGTCTGCCCGAGCTCCATGGGGCCCCTCTCGCCCCTAGGCTCCCCGCCCAGGGTTCCAGGGTCCCGGATACAGCCACCCTGCCGAGTTCGGTATAGGGTACCGGGCCTGGCTGGAATCACGCCGGGATCGGTGAGACCTCCTCGGCCGCGGCTCAGCCTCCAAACTCCCTTTCGCGGTTCTCTTCCCTTCAACTTCCATGGGCATGTTCCACACCGGGACCTCCGACCAAGTGTGGCCAGGGAACAGTCACCCATGCCCGGGTAGCCTCAGCGGCTGCTCCCGCTGAGGTCAACTTGGAGGCTGGAGCTCCGACTTCCATGGGCACTATTCCTCCCCGGGACCTGCCGCCAAGTCTGGCCGGGGGACAGTGACACATTCCCGGGTAGCCTGAGCGGCTGCTCCCGCTGCACTCTTTAGTTCCATGGGCATGTTCCTCATCAGGAATCAACGACCAAGTGTGGCCGAGGGACAGTGACACATTCCCGGGTAGCCTGAGTGGCTGCTCCCGCTGAGCTACTTCCATGAGCACTATTCCTCCCCGGGACCTGCCGCCAAGTCTGGCCGGGGGACAGTGACACATTCCCGGGTAGCCTGAGCGGCTGCTCCCGCTGAGCTACTTCCATGGGCACTATTCCTCTTCGGGACTTGCCGCCAAGTCTTGGCCGGGGGACAGTGACACATTCCCGGGTAGCCTGAGTGGCTGCTCCCGCTGAGCTCTTACTTCCATGGGCATGTTCCTCACCGGGACATACTACCAAGTGTGGCCGGGTTTCGAGCTCCAAACTCGGCTTGCACTTGGTCGCTTGGGGGGTCCCCTCCGCTCCGGGAAGGGCGCCCTCCAGCGGGCAGACGAGGGTACTTCTAGTCTGCCCGAGCTCCATGGGGCCCCTCTCGCCCCTAGGCTCCCCGCCCAGGGTTCCAGGGTCCCGGATACAGCCACCCTGTCGAGTTCGGTATAGGGTACCGGGCCTGGCTGGAATCACGCCGGGATCGGTGAGACCTCCTCGGCCGCGGCTCAGCCTCCAAACTCCCTTTCGCGGTTCTCTTCCCTTCAACTTCCATGGGCATGTTCCACACCGGGACCTCCGACCAAGTGTGGCCGGGGAACAGTCACCCATGCCCGGGTAGCCTCAGCGGCTGCTCCCGCTGAGGTCAACTTGGAGGTTGGAGCTCCGACTTCCATGGGCACTATTCCTCCCCGGGACCTGCCGCCAAGTCTGGCCGGGGGACAGTGACACATTCCCGGGTAGCCTGAGCGGCTGCTCCCGCTGCACTCTTTAGTTCCATGGGCATGTTCCTCATCAGGAATCAACGACCAAGTGTGGCCGAGGGACAGTGACACATTCCCGGGTAGCCTGAGTGGCTGCTCCCGCTGAGCTACTTCCATGAGCACTATTCCTCCCCGGGACCTGCCGCCAAGTCTGGCCGGGGGACAGTGACACATTCCCGGGTAGCCTGAGTGGCTGCTCCCGCTGAGCTACTTCCATGGGAACTATTCCTCCCCGGGACTTGCCGCCAAGTCTTGGCCGGGGGACAGTGACACATTCCCGGGTAGCCTGAGTGGCTGCTCCCGCTGAGCTCTTACTTCCATGGGCATGTTCCTCACCGGGACATACTACCAAGTGTGGCCGGGTTTCGAGCTCCAAACTCGGCTTGCACTTGGTCGCTTGGGGGGTCCCCTCCGCTCCGGGAAGGGCGCCCTCCAGCGGGCAGACGAGGGTACTTCTAGTCTGCCCGAGCTCCATGGGGCCCCTCTCGCCCCTAGGCTCCCGGCCCAGGGTTCCAGGGTCGCGGATCCAGCCACCATGCGGAGTTCGGTTTGGGTACCGGGCCTGGCAGAAATCACGCCGGGATCGGTGAGCCCTCCTCGGCCGCGGCTTCGCGCAAAAACTCCCTTTCGCGGTTCTCTTCACTTCAACTTCCATGGACACGTTCCACACTTGGACCTACGACCAAGTGTGCCCGGGGAACAGTAACCCATGCCCGGGCAGCCTCAGCAAGTGCTCCCGCTGAGGTCAATTTGGAGGTTTGAGCTCCGACTTCCATGGCCATGTTCCTCACCGGGACCTACGACCAAGCGTGGCCGGGTTTCGAGCTCCAAACTCGGCTTGCACTTTGTGGCCAAGGGGGTCCCCTCCGCTCCGGGAAGGGCGCCCTCCAGCGGGCAGACGAGGTTACTTCTAGTCTGCCCGAGCTCCATGGGGCATTATTCCTCCCCGGGACTTGCCGCCAAGTCTGGCCGGGGGACAGTGACACTTGGCCGGGTAGGCGAAGTGGCTTCTCCCGCTGACTTGCCCCTTTGGAAGTAGGAGCTCTTACTTCCATGGGCATTATACCTCTCGAAGACTTAGAGCCAAGTGAGCTCCTACTTCCATGGGCATTATTCCTCCCCGGGACTTGCCGCCAAGTCTGGCCGGGGGACAGTGACACTTGGCCGGGTAGGCGAAGTGGCTTCTCCCGCTGACTTGCCCCTTTGGAAGTAGGAGCTCCTACTTCCATGGGCATTATTCCTCCCCGGGACTTGCCGCCAAGTCTGGCCGGGGGACAGTGACACTTGGCCGGGTAGGCGAAGTGGCTTCTCCCGCTGACTTGCCCCTTTGGAAGTAGGAGCTCCTACTTCCATGGGCATTATTCCTCCCCGGGACTTGCCGCCAAGTCTGGCCGGGGGACAGTGACACTTGGCCGGGTAGGCGAAGTGGCTTCTCCCGCTGACTTGCCCCTTTGGAAGTAGGAGCTCTTACTTCCATGGGCATTATACCTCTCGAAGACTTAGAGCCAAGTGAGCTCCTACTTCCATGGGCATTATTCCTCCCCGGGACTTGCCGCCAAGTCTGGCCGGGGGACAGTGACACTTGGCCGGGTAGGCGAAGTGGCTTCTCCCGCTGACTTGCCCCTTTGGAAGTAGGAGCTCCTACTTCCATGGGCATTATTCCTCCCCGGGACTTGCCGCCAAGTCTGGCCGGGGGACAGTGACACTTGGCCGGGTAGGCGAAGTGGCTTCTCCCGCTGACTTGCCCCTTTGGAAGTAGGAGCTCCTACTTCCATGGGCATTATTCCTCCCCGGGACTTGCCGCCAAGTCTGGCCGGGGGACAGTGACACTTGGCCGGGTAGGCGAAGTGGCTTCTCCCGCTGACTTGCCCCTTTGGAAGTAGGAGCTCTTACTTCCATGGGCATTATACCTCTCGAAGACTTAGAGCCAAGTGAGCTCCTACTTCCATGGGCATTATTCCTCCCCGGGACCTACTGCCAAGTGTGGCCGGGGAACAGTGACTCTTGGCCGGATAGAACTAGTGGCTTCTCCCGCTGACTTGCCCCTTTGGAAGTAGGAGCTCCTACTTCCATGGCCATTATTCCTCCCCGGGACCTACTGCCAAGTGTGGCCGGGGAACAGTGACATGTGGCCGGATAGGCCAAGTGGCTTCTCCCGCTGACTTGCCCCTTTGGAAGTAGGAGCTCCTACTTCCATGGGCATTATTCCTCCCCGGGACCTACTGCCAAGTGTGGCCGGGGAACAGTGACTCTTGGCCGGTTAGGCCAAGTGGCTTCTCCCGCTGACTTGCCCCTTTGGAAGTAGGAGCTCCTACTTCCATGGGCATTATTCCTCCCCGGGACCTACTGCCAAGTGTGGCCGGGGAACAGTGACTCTTGGCCGGATAGGCCAAGTGGCTTCTCCCGCTGACTTGCCCCTTTGGAAGTAGGAGCTCCTACTTCCATGGGCATTATTCCTCCCCGGGACCTCCTGCCAAGTGTGGCCGGGGAACAGTGACTCTTGGCCGGATAGGCCAAGTGGCTTCTCCCGCTGACTTGCCCCTTTGGAAGTAGGAGCTCCTACTTCCATGGGCATTATTCCTCCCCGGGACTTGCCGCCAAGTCTGGCCGGGGGACAGTGACACTTGGCCGGGTAGGCGAAGTGGCTTCTCCCGCTGACTTGCCCCTTTGGAAGTAGGAGCTCTTACTTCCATGGGCATTATACCTCTCGAAGACTTAGAGCCAAGTGAGCTCCTACTTCCATGGGCATTATTCCTCCCCGGGACTTGCCGCCAAGTCTGGCCGGGGGACAGTGACACTTGGCCGGGTAGGCGAAGTGGCTTCTCCCGCTGACTTGCCCCTTCGGAAGTAGGAGCTCCTACTTCCATGGGCATTATTCCTCCCCGGGACTTGCCGCCAAGTCTGGCCGGGGGACAGTGACACTTGGCCGGGTAGGCGAAGTGGCTTCTCCCGCTGACTTGCCCCTTTGGAAGTAGGAGCTCTTACTTCCATGGGCATTATACCTCTCGAAGACTTAGAGCCAAGTGAGCTCCTACTTCCATGGGCATTATTCCTCCCCGGGACTTGCCGCCAAGTCTGGCCGGGGGACAGTGACACTTGGCCGGGTAGGCGAAGTGGCTTCTCCCGCTGACTTGCCCCTTTGGAAGTAGGAGCTCCTACTTCCATGGGCATTATTCCTCCCCGGGACCTACTGCCAAGTGTGGCCGGGGGACAGTGACTCTTGGCCGGATAGGCCAAGTGGCTTCTCCCGCTGACTTGCCCCTTTGGAAGTAGGAGCTCCTACTTCCATGGGCATTATTCCTCCCCGGGACCTACTGCCAAGTGTGGCCGGGGAACAGTGACTCTTGGCCGGATAGGCCAAGTGGCTTCTCCCGCTGACTTGCCCCTTTGGAAGTAGGAGCTCCTACTTCCATGGGCATTATTCCTCCCCGGGACCTCCTGCCAAGTGTGGCCGGGGAACAGTGACTCTTGGCCGGATAGGCCAAGTGGCTTCTCCCGCTGACTTGCCCCTTTGGAAGTAGGAGCTCCTACTTCCATGGGCATTATTCCTCCCCGGGACCTACTGCCAAGTGTGGCCGGGGAACAGTGACTCTTGGCCGGATAGGCCAAGTGGCTTCTCCCGCTTACTTTCCCCTTTGGAAGTAGGAGCTCCTACTTCCATGGGCATTATTCCTCCCCGGGACCTACTGCCAAGTGTGGCCGGGGAACAGTGACTCTTGGCCGGATAGGCCAAGTTGCTTCTCCCGCTGACTTGACCCTTTGGAAGTAGGAGCTCCTACTTCCATGGGCATTATTCCTCCCCGGGACCTACTGCCAAGTGTGGCCGGGGGACAGTGACTCTTGGCCGGATAGGCCAAGTGGCTTCTCCCGCTGACTTGCCCCTTTGGAAGTAGGAGCTCCTACTTCCATGGGCATTATTCCTCCCCGGGACCTACTGCCAAGTGTGGCCGGGGAACAGTGACTCTTGGCCGGATAGGCCAAGTGGCTTCTCCCGCTGACTTGCCCCTTTGGAAGTAGGAGCTCCTACTTCCATGGGCATTATTCCTCCCCGGGACCTACAGCCAAGAGTGGCCGGGGGACAGTGACATGTGGCCGGATAGGCCAAGTGGCTTCTCCCGCTGACTTGCCCCTTTGGAAGTAGGAGCTCCTACTTCCATGGGCATTATTCCTCCCCGGGACCTACTGCCAAGTGTGGCCGGGGAACAGTGACTCTTGGCCGGATAGGCCAAGTGGCTTCTCCCGCTGACTTGCCCCTATGGAAGTAGGAGCTCTTACTTCCATGGGCAGTATACCTCTCGGGGACTTAGAGCCAAGTGTCTTCACCCTTTGGAGGTAGTAGCTCCTACTTCCATGGGCATTATTCCTCCCCGGGACATACTGCCAAGTGTGGCCGGGGAACAGTGACTCTTGGCCGGATAGGCCAAGTGGCTTCTCCCGCTGACTTGCCCCTTTGGAGGTAGTAGCTCCTACTTCCATGGGCATTATTCCTCCCCGGGACCTACAGCCAAGAGTGGCCGGGGAACAGTGACTCTTGGCCGGATAGGCCAAGTTGCTTCTCCCGCTGACTTGCCCCTTTGGAAGTAGGAGCTCCTACTTCCATGGGCATTATTCCTCCCCGGGACCTACTGCCAAGTGTGGCCGGGGAACAGTGACTCTTGGCCGGATAGGCCAAGTGGCTTCTCCCGCCGACTTGCCCCTTTGGAAGTAGGAGCTCCCACTTCCATGGGCATTATTCCTCCCCGGGACATACTGCCAAGTGTGGCCGGGGAACAGTGACTCTTGGCCGGATAGTCCAAGTGGCTTCTCCCGCTGACTTGCCCCTTTGGAAGTAGGAGCTCCTACTTCCATGGGCATTATTCCTCCCCGGGACCTACAGCAAAGAGTGGCCGGGGGACAGTGACATGTGGCCGGATAGGCCAAGTGGCTTCTCCCGCTGACTTGCCCCTTTGGAAGTAGGAGCTCCTACTTCCATGGGCATTATTCCTCCCCGGGACCTACTGCCAAGTAAGGCCGGGGAACAGTGACTCTTGGCCGGATAGGCCAAGTGGCTTCTCCCGCTGACCTGCCCCTTTGGAAGTAGGAGCTCTCACTTCCATGGGCAGTATACCTCTCGGGGACTTAGAGCCAAGTGTCTTCACCCTTTGGAGGTAGGAGCTCTTACTTCCATGGGCATTATTCCTCTCCGGGACCTACAGCCAAGTGTGGCCGGGGAACAGTGACACTTGGCCGGATAGGCCAAGTGGCTGCTCCCGCTGACTTGCCCCTTTGGAAGTAGGCGCTCCTACTTCCATGGGCATTATTCCACCCCGGGACCTACAGCCAAGTGTGGACGGGGGACAGTGACATGTGGCCGGATAGGCCAAGTGGCTTCTCCCGCTGACTTGCCCCTTTGGAAGTAGGAGCTCCTACTTCCATGGGCATTATTCCTCCCCGGGACCTACTGCCAAGTGTGGCCGGGGAACAGTGACTCTTGGCCGGATAGGCCAAGTGGCTTCTCCCGCTGACTTGCCCCTTTGGAAGTAGGAGCTCTTACTTCCATGGGCATTATACCTCTCGGGGACTTAGAGCCAAGTGTCTTCACCCTTTGGAGGTAGGAGCTCCTACTTCCATGGGCATTATTCCTCCCCGGGACCTACTGCCAAGTGTGGCCGGGGAACAGTGACTCTTGGCCGGATATGCCAAGTGGCTTCTCCCGCTGACTTGCCCCTTTGGAAGTAGGAGCTCCTACTTCCATGGGCATTATTCCTCTCCGGGACCTACAGCCAAGAGTGGCCGGGGGACAGTGACATGTGGCCGGATAGGCCAAGTGGCTTCTCCCGCTAACTTGCCCCTTTGGAAGTAGGAGCTCCTACTTCCATGGGCATTATTCCTCCCCGGGACCTACTTCCAAGTGTGGCCGGGGAACAGTGACTCTTGGCCGGATAGGCCAAGTGGCTTCTCCCGCTGACTTGCCCCTTTGGAAGTAGGAGCTCTTACTTCCATGGGCATTATACCTCTCGGGGACTTAGAGCCAAGTGTCTTCACCCTTTGGAGGTAGGAGCTCCTACTTCCATGGGCATTATTCCTCCCCGGGACCTACTGCCAAGTGTGGCCGGGGAACAGTGACTCTTGGCCGGATATGCCAAGTGGCTTCTCCCGCTGACTTGCCCCTTTGGAAGTAGGAGCTCCTACTTCCATGGGCATTATTCCTCTCCGGGACCTACAGCCAAGAGTGGCCGGGGGACAGTGACATGTGGCCGGATAGGCCAAGTGGCTTCTCCCGCTAACTTGCCCCTTTGGAAGTAGGAGCTCCTACTTCCATGGGCATTATTCCTCCCCGGGACCTACTTCCAAGTGTGGCCGGGGAACAGTGACTCTTGGCCGGATAGGCCAAGTGGCTTCTCCCGCTGACTTGCCCCTATGGAAGTAGGAGCTCTTACTTCCATGGGCATTATTCCTCCCCGGGACCTACTGCCAAGTGTGGCCGGGGAACAGTGACTCTTGGCCGGATATGCCAAGTGGCTTCTCCCGCTGACTTGCCCCTTTGGAAGTAGGAGCTCCTACTTCCATGGGCATTATTCCTCTCCGGGACCTACTGCCAAGTGTGGCCGGGGAACAGTGACTCTTGGCCGGATAGGCCAAGTGGCTTCTCCCGCTGACTTGCCCCTTTGGAAGTAGGAGCTCTTACTTCCATGGGCACTATACCTCTCGGGGACTTAGAGCCAAGTGTCTTCACTCTTTGGAGGTAGTAGCTCCTACTTCCATGGGCATTATTCCTCCCCGGGACCTACTGCCAAGTGTGGCCGGGGGACAGTGACATGTGGCCGGATAGGCCAAGTGGCTTCTCCCGCTGACTTGCCCCTTTGGAAGTAGGAGCTCTTACTTCCATGGGCATTATTCCTCCCCGGGACCTACAGCCAAGTGTGGCCGGGGAACAGTGGCTCTTGGACGG
Source organism: Engystomops pustulosus (assembly GCF_040894005.1). Classification (NCBI taxonomy): domain Eukaryota; kingdom Metazoa; phylum Chordata; class Amphibia; order Anura; family Leptodactylidae; genus Engystomops; species Engystomops pustulosus. The sequence goes on along the minus strand of NW_027285200.1, from coordinate 35,359 downwards.
ATAGGCCAAGTGGCTGCTCCCGCTGACTTGCCCCTTTGGAAGTAGGAGCTCCTACTTCCATGGGCATTATTCCTCCCCGGGACCTACTGCCAAGTGTGGCCGGGGAACAGTGACTCTTGGCCGGATAGGCCAAGTGGCTGCTCCCGCTGACTTGCCCCTTTGGAAGTAGGAGCTCTTACTTCCATGGGCATTATTCCTCCCCGGGACCTACTGCCAAGTGTGGCCGGGGGACAGTGACATGTGGCCGGTTAGGCCAAGTGGCTTCTCCCGCTGACTTGCCCCTTTGGAAGTAGGAGCTCTTACTTCCATGGGCATTATTCCTCCCCGGGACCTACTGCCAAGTGTGGCCGGGGGACAGTGACATGTGGCCGGATAGCCCTAGTGGCTTCTCCCGCTGACTTGCCCCTTTGGAAGTAGGAGCTCCTACTTCCATGGGCATTATTCCTCCCCGGGACCTATTGCCAAGTGTGGCCGGGGAACAGTGACTCTTGGCCGGATAGGCCAAGTGGCTTCTCCCGCTGACTTGCCCCTTTGGAAGTAGGAGCTCCTACTTCCATGGGCATTATTCCTCCCCGGGACCTACTGCCAAGTAAGGCCGGGGAACAGTGACTCTTGGCCGGATAGAACTAGTGGCTTCTTCCGCTGACTTGCCCCTTTGGAAGTAGGAGCTCCTACTTCCATGGGCATTATTCCTCCCCGGGACCTACAGCCAAGTGTGGCCGGGGGACAGTGACATGTGGCCGGATAGGCCAAGTGGCTTCTCCCGCTGACTTGCCCCTTTGGAAGTAGGAGCTCCTACTTCCATGGGCATTATTCCTCCCCGGGACCTACTGCCAAGTGTGGCCGGGGAACAGTGACTCTTGGCCGGGTAGGCCAAGTGGCTTCTCCCGCTGACTTGCCCCTTTGGAAGTAGGAGCTCCTACTTCCATGGGCATTATTCCTCCCCGGGACCTACTGCCAAGTGTGGCCGGGGAACAGTGACTCTTGGCCGGGTAGGCCAAGTGGCTTCTCCCGCTGACTTGCCCCTTTGGAAGTAGGAGCTCTTACTCCCATGGGCAGTATACCTCTCGGGGACTTAGAGCCAAGTGTCTTCACCCTTTGGAGGTAGTAGCTCCTACTTCCATGGGCATTATTCCTCCCCGGGACCTACTGCCAAGTGTAGCCGGGGAACAGTGACTCTTGGCCGGATAGAACTAGTGGCTTCTCCCGCTGACTTGCCCCTTTGGAAGTAGGAGCTCCTACTTCCATGGGCATTATTCCTCCCCGGGACCTATTGCCAAGTGTGGCCGGGGAACAGTGACTCTTGGCCGGATAGGCCAAGTGGCTTCTCCCGCTGACTTGCCCCTTTGGAAGTAGGAGCTCCTACTTCCATGGGCATTATTCCTCCCCGGGACCTACTGCCAAGTGTGGCCGGGGAACAGTGACTCTTGGCCGGGTAGGCCAAGTGGCTTCTCCCGCTGACTTGCCCCTTTGGAAGTAGGAGCTCTTACTCCCATGGGCAGTATACCTCTCGGGGACTTAGAGCCAAGTGTCTTCACCCTTTGGAGGTAGTAGCTCCTACTTCCATGGGCATTATTCCTCCCCGGGACCTACTGCCAAGTGTAGCCGGGGAACAGTGACTCTTGGCCGGATAGAACTAGTGGCTTCTCCCGCTGACTTGCCCCTTTGGAAGTAGGAGCTCCTACTTCCATGGGCATTATTCCTCCCCGGGACCTATTGCCAAGTGTGGCCGGGGAACAGTGACTCTTGGCCGGATAGGCCAAGTGGCTTCTCCCGCTGACTTGCCCCTTTGGAAGTAGGAGCTCCTACTTCCATGGGCATTATTCCTCCCCGGGACCTACTGCCAAGTAAGGCCGGGGAACAGTGACTCTTGGCCGGATAGAACTAGTGGCTTCTTCCGCTGACTTGCCCCTTTGGAAGTAGGAGCTCCTACTTCCATGGGCATTATTCCTCCCCGGGACCTACAGCCAAGTGTGGCCGGGGGACAGTGACATGTGGCCGGATAGGCCAAGTGGCTTCTCCCGCTGACTTGCCCCTTTGGAAGTAGGAGCTCCTACTTCCATCGGCATTATTCATCCCCGGGACCTACTGCCAAGTGTGGCCGGGGAACAGTGACTCTTGGCCGGGTAGGCTAAGTGGCTTCTCCCGCTGACTTGCCCCTTTGGAAGTAGGAGCTCCTACTTCCATGGGCATTATTCCTCCCCGGGACCTACTGCCAAGTGTGGCCGGGGAACAGTGACTCTTGGCCGGGTAGGCCAAGTGGCTTCTCCCGCTGACTTGCCCCTTTGGAAGTAGGAGCTCTTACTCCCATGGGCAGTATACCTCTCGGGGACTTAGAGCCAAGTGTCTTCACCCTTTGGAGGTAGTAGCTCCTACTTCCATGGGCATTATTCCTCCCCGGGACCTACTGCCAAGTGTAGCCGGGGAACAGTGACTCTTGGCCGGATAGAACTAGTGGCTTCTCCCGCTGACTTGCCCCTTTGGAAGTAGGAGCTCCTACTTCCATGGGCATTATTCCTCCCCGGGACCTATTGCCAAGTGTGGCCGGGGAACAGTGACTCTTGGCCGGATAGGCCAAGTGGCTTCTCCCGCTGACTTGCCCCTTTGGAAGTAGGAGCTCCTACTTCCATGGGCATTATTCCTCCCCGGGACCTACTGCCAAGTGTGGCCGGGGAACAGTGACTCTTGGCCGGGTAGGCCAAGTGGCTTCTCCCGCTGACTTGCCCCTTTGGAAGTAGGAGCTCTTACTCCCATGGGCAGTATACCTCTCGGGGACTTAGAGCCAAGTGTCTTCACCCTTTGGAGGTAGTAGCTCCTACTTCCATGGGCATTATTCCTCCCCGGGACCTACTGCCAAGTGTAGCCGGGGAACAGTGACTCTTGGCCGGATAGAACTAGTGGCTTCTCCCGCTGACTTGCCCCTTTGGAAGTAGGAGCTCCTACTTCCATGGGCATTATTCCTCCCCGGGACCTATTGCCAAGTGTGGCCGGGGAACAGTGACTCTTGGCCGGATAGGCCAAGTGGCTTCTCCCGCTGACTTGCCCCTTTGGAAGTAGGAGCTCCTACTTCCATGGGCATTATTCCTCCCCGGGACCTACTGCCAAGTAAGGCCGGGGAACAGTGACTCTTGGCCGGATAGAACTAGTGGCTTCTTCCGCTGACTTGCCCCTTTGGAAGTAGGAGCTCCTACTTCCATGGGCATTATTCCTCCCCGGGACCTACAGCCAAGTGTGGCCGGGGGACAGTGACATGTGGCCGGATAGGCCAAGTGGCTTCTCCCGCTGACTTGCCCCTTTGGAAGTAGGAGCTCCTACTTCCATGGGCATTATTCCTCCCCGGGACCTACTGCCAAGTGTGGCCGGGGAACAGTGACTCTTGGCCGGGTAGGCTAAGTGGCTTCTCCCGCTGACTTGCCCCTTTGGAAGTAGGAGCTCCTACTTCCATGGGCATTATTCCTCCCCGGGACCTACTGCCAAGTGTGGCCGGGGAACAGTGACTCTTGGCCGGGTAGGCCAAGTGGCTTCTCCCGCTGACTTGCCCCTTTGGAAGTAGGAGCTCTTACTCCCATGGGCAGTATACCTCTCGGGGACTTAGAGCCAAGTGTCTTCACCCTTTGGAGGTAGTAGCTCCTACTTCCATGGGCATTATTCCTCCCCGGGACCTACTGCCAAGTGTAGCCGGGGAACAGTGACTCTTGGCCGGATAGAACTAGTGGCTTCTCCCGCTGACTTGCCCCTTTGGAAGTAGGAGCTCCTACTTCCATGGGCATTATTCCTCCCCGGGACCTACTGCCAAGAGTGGCCGGGGAACAGTGACTCTTGGCCGGATAGGCCAAGTGGCTTCTCCCGCTGACTTGCCCCTTTGGAAGTAGGAGCTCCTACTTCCATGGGCATTATTCCTCCCCGGGACCTACTGCCAAGTAAGGCCGGGGAACAGTGACTCTTGGCCGGATAGAACTAGTGGCTTCTTCCGCTGACTTGCCCCTTTGGAAGTAGGAGCTCCTACTTCCATGGGCATTATTCCTCCCCGGGACCTACAGCCAAGCTTGGCCGGGGGACAGTGACATGTGGCCGGATAGGCCAAGTGGCTTCTCCCGCTGACTTGCCCCTTTGGAGGTAGGAGCTCTTACTTCCATGGGCATTATTCCTCTCCGGGACCTACAGCCAAGTGTGGCCGGGGAACAGTGAAACTTGGCCGGGTAGGCCAAGTGGCTGCTCCCGCTGACTTGCCCCTTTGGAAGTAGGAGCTCCTACTTCCATGGGCATTATTCCTCCCCGGGACCTATAGCCAAGTGTGGCCGGGGGACAGTGACATGTGGCCGTATAGGCCGAGCGGCTTCTCCCGCTGACGTCATCGCTTTGGAAGTAGGAGCTCCTACTTCCATGGGCTTGTTCCTCCCCGGGACTTGCCGCCAAGTCTGGCCGGGGGACAGTGACATGTGGCCGGATAGGCCAACTGGCTGCTCCCGCTGAGCCCCTACTTCCATGGGCTTGTTCGTCCCCCGGGACTTGCCGCCAAGTCTGGCCGGGGAACAGTGACATGCCGCCGGATACGGCCGAGCGGCTGCTCCCGCTGACGTCATCGCTTTGGAAGTAGGAGCTCCTACTTCCATGGGCTTGTTCCTCCCCGGGACTTGCCGCCAAGTCTGGCCGGGGGACAGTGACATGTGGCCGGATAGGCCAACTGGCTGCTCCCGCTGAGCCCCTACTTCCATGGGCTTGTTCGTCCCCCGGGACTTGCCGCCAAGTCTGGCCGGGGAACAGTGACATGCCGCCGGATACGGCCGAGCGGCTGCTCCCGCTGACGTCATCGCTTTGGAAGTAGGAGCTCCTACTTCCATGGGCTTGTTCCTCCCCGGGACTTGCCGCCAAGTCTGGCCGGGGGACAGTGACATGTGGCCGGATAGGCCAACTGGCTGCTCCCGCTGAGCCCCTACTTCCATGGGCTTGTTCGTCCCCGGGACTTGCCGCCAAGTCTGGCCGGGGAACAGTGACATGCCGCCGGATACGGCCGAGCGGCTGCTCCCGCTGACGTCATCACTTTGGAAGTCGGAGCTCCTACTTCCATGGGCTTGTTCCTCCCCGGGACTTGCCGCCAAGTCTGGCCGGGGGACAGTGACATGTGGCCGGATAGGCCAACTGGCTGCTCCCGCTGAGCCCCTACTTCCATGGGCTTGTTCGTCCCCGGGACTTGCCGCCAAGTCTGGCCGGGGAACAGTGACATGCCGCCGGATACGGCCGAGCGGCTGCTCCCGCTGACGTCATCACTTTGGAAGTCGGAGCTCCTACTTCCATGGGCTTGTTCCTCCCCGGGACTTGCCGCCAAGTCTGGCCGGGGGACAGTGACATGTGGCCGGAT
>NW_027285200.1:0-20000 GCF_040894005.1 Engystomops pustulosus | reverse complement strand
TAAGCGAGAGAGACGATAGGAGCCGTCGCGACGTACCCATGCAGCGCCGCCCGCCAACGCACAGAGGAGCGGAGGGGATCGGGCGCCAGGTCCGGGGGAAGGCTGGGAGGGAAGCTACGGCGCTGCTACCCAGCTTTCAACCCTGCGGGACCGGTGCTCCGCTCCTATCGCTCCGGCGAACAGGGTCCGCTACGCTTTCAACACCAGCGCCCGGCAGAGGGCTTGGAGAAGGCTCGCGCGGATCCTCGGTTCGGATCGCCTGGCTTCGCGGGAGCGGCCTTCGGCTAGGGCCGACGACGGCCGGACCGAGCAGATTTGGACCGGGGTGCGGGGCGAGTACCTGCCTCTCTCACGAAGGGAGTGTCACCGGTAAGAAGCCTCTTCCCACGTCTGCTTGCCGACTTACGCTCGCCCCGACGAGAGGCCCAACCGAAAGAGTGGAAAGGGGCAGAGATTTCCAGGGTCGCCCCACCAGGGATGCAATACCCCAGTGCAGACAGTCGGCCCTGCCCCGAACCTACTCGGTGGTTTGAAGGTTAACCTCTTGGGGAAAAGCAGCGATTCGCCTCGCGGTGCGTGCCTCCGCGGATCTAAACCCCCTCGATCGATGTGGGGCCAGAGGACCCCTTTTCCCCGTACGAAACTGTCAGCTCACCATGGGCTCGACGTCCGTGGGTCGGGGAGTTGAGCGCTTACGCGCGGCGGGACCTTATAACCTGCAGCGGCTGAGGAGCGAAGATTTCCAGGGTGGGCCCCCGGGGATGCCATACCCCGAGCAGCCTGTCGGCCCCGCTCCTAGCACGCTGGCAAGCAATGGAGTCTTCCCCGCGGCAGCCACCGCCCTCGCCCTAGCCTCGCCGTCGGTCGATGAAGAACGTCGTTCGCCCTCCTCTGGCTCGGGATTTGGAAACGGCCTGGCCTTCGCCTACTCCGTCGGGCAACTGCCTTCCGCCAGCCCCTTCCCTCGAATCCCCTTCTTCCATTTTAGACCCGATCAGGGGATTGGTCAGCCCAGCCCTGGGGTAAGAAGAGGGGTTGGGGTCGGTTCGGCTTCGGGTGCCCCGCTCGGCCAAAGGTTCCCCTCGCTTTGGAAGCACGCGAGGTGGCGGAGGGTGTCGGGGTTATTTTTTCGGCTCCCTGGCTTCGCGGGAGCGGCCTTCGGCTAGGGCCGAGGCCGTCCGGCCCGCGCAGATTTGGACCGGGGTCCGGGGCGAGTACCTGCCTCTCTCACGAAGGGAGTGTCACCGGTAAGAAGCCTCTTCCCACGTCTGCTTGCCGACTTACGCTCGCCCCGACGAGAGGCCCAACCGAAAGAGTGGAAAGGGGCAGAGATTTCCAGGGTCGCCCCACCAGGGATGCAATACCCCAGTGCAGACTGTCGGCCCTGCCCCGAACCTACTCGGTGGTTTGAAGGTTAACCTCTTGGGGAAAAGCAGCGATTCGCCTCGCGGTGCGTGCCTCCGCGGATCTAAACCCCCTCGATCGATGTGGGGCCAGAGGACCCCTTTTCCCCGTACGAAACGGCCGGCTCACCATGGGCTCGACATCCGTGGGTCGGAGAGTTGAGCGCTTACGCGCGGCGGGACCTTATAACCTGCAGCGGCTGAGGAGCGAAGATTTCCAGGGTGGGCCCCCGGGGATGCCATACCCCGAGCAGCCAGTCGGCCCCGCTCCTAGCGCGCTGACGAGCAATGGAGTCTTCCCCGCGGCAGCCACCGCCCTCGCCTCGCCGTCGGTCGATGAAGAGCCGAGTTCGCCCTCCTCTGCTCGGGACTCGGAAACGGCCTGGCCTTCGCCTACTCCGTCGGGCAACTGCCTTCCGCCAGCCCCTTCCCTCGAATCCCCTTCTTCCATTTTAGACCCGATCAGGGGATTGGTCAGCCCAGCCCTGGGGTAGGAAGAGGGGTTGGGGTCGGTTCGGCTTCCGGTGCCCCCGCTCGGCCAAAGGTCCCCTCGCTTTGGAAGCAGAGGGTGCCGGGGTTATTTTCGGCTTGACGCCTAGTCCGGTCCCTGCCGGTTCCCGTGGAGGCCCGCGGTCAAAACCAGCTCCCCGGCTGTCGGAGCCGGAGCCCCGCAGCCCGAGCGGACGCACCGAGTCCCTCATGTAAGGGATAGCCGCCCCTACGGAACGGCCCGGACTGGGACCAGGCACCCCCAGGCGCCGAAGGGGTGGGTCGGCCGTGTTGCCGAAGCTTAGCCGGCGCTGATGACCGCAGCCCCTAACGATGCCCACAGGCGGGGGAGCCAAGGAGAGCACTAGGAAGACGTGGCGGGGTCGGACGGCTCAATTTCCAGGGTGGGACCCCGGGGGTTCAGTACCCCGGGCATCCGGTCGGTTTCGCCGGCGCGACCCCAAGCCTTCCACGGCCCCCTTCGTGGGTGCAGGGATACCGTGCAGGGTGCAGGCTTAGACGCCAATTCCCCAGAAGTTTTAGGGATAGGGTTTGTCCGGGCGCCACCGCAGCGACAACCTCGCAAGAAGCTCTCTTCCACAAAAGCACGGGCAACGTTCGTGTGCGAGTGTTGGTCTCCCATGGTCTACCGACTCCCCCGGGCGGCCCAAGCGTTACGCCCACGGCCGGGCCCTCGAGCAGGCGCACCCCTGGTGCCTCTCGTAAGGGAAGGCTACGGTCCTCAACCCCTCGTATGGCGGGGAGGGCGCATTTGAAACGCTAAAGGACGAGCCCTGTTCGGGACCTGGCGGGGATCCGCGGATTGGCGAGAGGGATGGGTCTGCCGTTGGTCAGAGGGGACGCACCCCTGGGACGCAGTTTGGCATTAGCGACCGATGGCCCATCTACGACCATGTACTCCGGGAGCGCCAAGGAGGACGCGGGTGGGCTTTGGGGGCAGACTCAATTTCCAGGGTCTGGGCGCCGGGGGTGCAATACCCTTAAGCGCTCATGTCGGTTTCGTCTGCCGCCCGCCTCTGGCCCGGCTCCTAGTGACGGGTGCTGTGAACGTGCGATCGTGCTTGCGGTTGAAGAGTTCAAAGGCTACCGCTGGGGATAACACGCCCGGGGAATTTAGAAACCCCCCCCTCCGCTACAATCTCTGCTTCTGCCGGACTCGGAGGGGAGCCGCCCCGGGGGCGACCGCTCCCTCTCCTCTTCCGCGGCGTGCCGCGCGCTTCGCCGTCAGCAGCGGAGCGAACCTTTTTCTCGGTCCGCAGCTCTTCAGGCGTAGGCGGGCAGCGCTAACAGGGTACACTGGGGACCACTCGACCGCAACCGCTCCTCCGACCGACGAGCATACCTACCGCGGATACGCCACGGTGGGTCTAAGCCTCGTCGCCGCCGCGAGGAGCAGGCGGGAGCCGTCCCTTTTCGTGCTGCGGAAATAAACCGTGGACACAGAGGTGTGTCTGCGCTCTCCGACCGGGCGGGGGGCGATTGGACTTGCCCGAGGGACACTAGGCGAGGCGCTGCCGCGGGAGCCGGAGCTCCGCGCTGGACGCTGCCGCCGCCAACGCCGCCGCCCCCCACCCACGGTACGGTGGAGTACGCCCGTTCCATACGCTTCGTAGCAAACCTCAGCCGAAGCAGAGAGTCCTACCGCTGTGGCAGGAGCGGGGCCGTGCGAGGACCACACTGGCACCGCGCTACACAACCTTAGGCAGAGGACGACAGCCGCTCACGGGGAGCGGGGGATTGATGCGCGACCAAGACTGAGGCTAAGGAACGCTTTACCATAAACCGGCCGGGGCCAATACCCCTGACCGAGCAAAGTGCCCTGCCCCGCCGGATCGCGCTGTGTCAGATCGATCAAAAGAGCGGAGAGCCGAGACTCTACCGCTGGGAGTTTGTGGAGAACGGCCTGGCTTGCGTCCCGTCCTCCCGCCCTCGACCTCACATGGCTAGCCTCACCCGCCGGGAGCCACCCCATTGGGGACCGTAGGGCGGAGAAGGGGTCTCCGCGTCCGGAATTTACTTGTGGAGAACGGCCTGGCTTACGTCCCGTCCTCCCGCCCTCGACCTCACATGGCTAGCCTCACCCGCCGGGCGCCACCCCATTGGGGACCGTAGGGCGGAGAAGGGGTCTCCGCGTCCGGAATTTACTTGTGGAGAACGGCCTGGCTTACGTCCCGTCCTCCCGCCCTCGACCTCACACGGCTAGCCTCACCCGCCGGGCGCCACCCCATTGGGGACCGTAGGGCGGAGAAGGGGTCTCCGCGTCCGGAATTTACTTGTGGAGAACGGCCTGGCTTACGTCCCGTCCTCCCGCCCTCGACCTCACATGGCTAGCCTCACCCGCCGGGCGCCACCCCATTGGGGACCGTAGGGCGGAGAAGGGGTCTCCGCGTCCGGAATTTACTTGTGGAGAACGGCCTGGCTTACGTCCCGTCCTCCCGCCCTCGACCTCACACGGCTAGCCTCACCCGCCGGGCGCCACCCCATTGGGGACCGTAGGGCGGAGAAGGGGTCTCCGCGTCCGGAATTTACTTGTGGAGAACGGCCTGGCTTACGTCCCGTCCTCCCGCCCTCGACCTCACATGGCTAGCCTCACCCGCCGGGCGCCACCCCATTGGGGACCGTAGGGCGGAGAAGGGGTCTCCGCGTACGGAATTTCTTGTGGAGAACGGCCTGGCTTACGTCCCGTCCTCCCATGGCTAGCCTCACCCGCCGGGCGCCACCCCATTGGGGACCGTAGGGCGGAGAAGGGGTCTCCGCGTCCGGAATTTCTTGTGGAGAACGGCCTGGCTTACGTCCCGTCCTCCCGCCCTCGACCTCACATGGCTAGCCTACCCCGCCGGGCGCCGCTCCATTGGGGATACGGTACGGCAAAGCGCGACGCCGCACGATGCCAACACTTTGTGCAAAAACCTGGCAGAGTCGACCAAAACCTCGCTTCTTTGACCGGTATTTTTGATGCTTTTCTCTGCCGCCGATGGTGCACTGAGGGTCGGATCGCCCAAAATTTTTACCGGTCGTTTTGGTCTGCGGTTCTTCCGAGAGGTGCCCGCCTGACAGTTCTTTTTCAGCAGCCTCCGAAAGGCCATCCAGCGGGCAAGCCAGGGGTTGGCAGCCGCCGGCGGTGAGCCTTCCCCGGCCGGGGCAGACGGCTCCGACCGCAAAATTTTTTCGACTTTCGCCGAGGCCAAAACCCCATGCACTTTTAAAGCCTGCCCGCAGCGCCGTCTCCTGTCAGACGTCCCTTGCCGCCTGCGGTGGTCCTCGCCCGGCAGAGAGAAGCCGGAGTCGCCCCCTCTCCGGTTCTTTTTCACCATTCCGGAGCTCTGAAATCTGCCGGACACCGAGTGACCGAGGACGCTTCCAGGAGGGCGGCAGCGAGAGGCAGAGTGCCACCGGTCGGGTCGCCGGTTCTCCCACACTTTGAAAATTTTTCGCTTGTTCTGGTGGGATGGAGAGAGAGCGTGGCTTATGCGCCCTCTGCCCCGCGGTCCGCCCTGGCTGGCCTTACGCCGGTGGTTCGCCAGGCCACCGGCACCTTGTACGGCGGGGACGGCGTGGCTTATGCGCCCGTCAACCCACCTACTCGCCCCGGCTAGCCTTTTACCCGGAGGGCGCCACGCTCCGGGTACCAGTGAGCGGCACGAACCCAGTCATACCATGCCGCTCACCTCGCGCCCTCTCCGGCCTCCGCCGCGGAGACCTCCCGCTAGGACCTGCGGGGGGCGATTTCTGCCAAAATCTACAAAGTCCCCGATGGTTAAGGACGTAGACTGTTGAGCGGGACCTACACACTCTTGTAGCCGATGGGGCTCGCCATTTCCCGCAGAAAATGGACCACCTCCCGCAGAGGAACATGAAATGCCCCTTCCCGCGGGACCCGAAGGACCGCTCTGTCCGAGCAGGCCTCCAGGACCACGGCACGCAAAAGCGACTCAGTCCCGCTGGCATTACGGATCTGACTTTGTGCAAAAACCAGGCAGAGTCGACCAAAACCTCCCTTCTTTGACCGGTGTTTTTGTTGCTTTTCTCTGCCGCCGAAGGTGCACTGAGGGTCGGATCGCCCAAAATTTTTACCGGTCGTTTTGGTCTGCGGTTCTTCCGAGAGGTGCCCGCCTGACAGTTCTTTTTCAGCAGCCTCCGAAAGGGCATCCAGCGGGCAAGCCAGGGGTTGGCAGCCGCCGGCGGTGAGCCTTCCCCGGCCGGGGCAGACAGCTCCGACCGCAAATTTTTTTCGACTTTCGCCGAGGCCAAAACCCCATGCACTTTTAAAGCCTGCCCGCAGCGCCGTCTCCTGGCAGACGTCCCTTGCCGCCTGCGGTGGTCCTCGCCCGGCAGAGAGAAGCCGGATTCGCCCTCTCACCGGTTCTTTTTCACCATTCCGGAGCTCTGAAATCTGCCGGACACCGAGTGACCGAGGACGCTTCCAGGAGGGCGGCAGCGAGAGGCAGAGTGCCACCGGTCGGGAAGCCGGTTCTCCCACACTTTGAAATTTTTTCGCTTGTTCTGGTGGGATGGAGAGAGAGCGTGGCTTATGCGCCCTCTGCCCCGCGGTACGCCCTTGGCTAGCCTTACGCCGGTGGTTCGCCAGGCCACCGGCACCTTGTACGGCGGGGACGGCGTTGCTTATGCGCCCGTCATCCCACCTACTCGCCCCGGCTAGCCTTTTACCCGGAGGGCGCCACGCTCCGGGTAGCAGTGAGCGGCACGAGCCCAGTCATACCATGCCGCTCACCTCGCACCTTTTCCGGCCTCCGCCGCGGAGACCTCCCGCTAGGACATGCGGGGGGCGATCTTGACCAAAATCTACAAAGTCCCCGATGGTTAAGGACGTAGACTGTTGAGCGGGACCTACACACTCTTGTAGCCGAAGGGGCTCGCCATTTCCCGCAGAAAATGGATCACCTCCCGCAGAGGAACATGAAATGCCCCTTCCCGCGGGACCCGAAAGGACCGCCCTGTCCGAGCAGGCCTCCAGGACCACGGCACGCAAAAGCGACTCAGTCCCGCTGGCATTACGGATCTGACTTAGTGCAAAAACCTGGCAGAGTCGACCAAAACTCCCCTTCTCTGACCGGTATTTTTGTTGCTTTTCTCTGCCGCCGAAGGTGCACTACGGGTCGGATCGCCCAAAATTTTTACCGGTCGTTTTGGTCTGCGGTTCTTCCGAGAGGTGCCCGCCTGACAGTTCTTTTTCAGAAGCCTCCGAAAGGCCATCCAGCGGGCAAGCCAGGGGTTGGCAGCCGCCGGCGGTGAGCCTTCCCCGGCCGGGGCAGACAGCTCCGACCGCATAATTTTTTCGACTTTTGCCGAGGCCAAAACCCCATGCACTTTTAAAGCCTGCCCGCAGCGCCGTCTCCTGTCAGACGTCCCCGCCGCCTGCGGTGGTCCTCGCCCGGCAGAGAGAAGCCGGAGTCGCCCTCTCTCCGGTTCTTTTTCACCATTCCGGAGCTCTTAAATCTGCCGTACTCCGAGTGACCGAGGACGCTTCCAGGAGGGCGGCAGCGAGAGGCAGAGTGCCACCGGTCGGGAAGCCGGTTCTCCCACACTTTGAAAATATTTCGCTTGTGCTGGTGGGATGGAGAGAGAGCGTGGCTTATGCGCCCTCTGCCCCGCGGTACGCCCTGGCTAGCCTTACGCCGGTGGTTCGCCAGGCCACCGGCACCTTGTACGGCGGGGACGGCGTTGCTTATGCGCCCGTCATCCCACCTACTCGCCCCGGCTAGCCTTTTACCCGGAGGGCGCCACGCTCCGGGTAGCAGTGAGCGGCACGAGCCCAGTCATACCATGCCGCTCACCTCGCACCTTTTCCGGCCTCCGCCGCGGAGACCTCACGCTCTGTTCTGCGGAGAGCGATTTTGGGCAAAATCTACAAAGTCCCCGATGGTTAAGGACGTAGACTGTTGAGCGGGACCTACACACTCTTGTAGCCGAAGGGGCTCGCCATTTCCCGCAGAAAATGGATCACCTCCCGCAGAGGAACATGAAATGCCCCTTCCCGCGGGACCCGAAGGACCGCTCTGTCCGAGCAGGCCTCCAGGACCACGGCACGCAAAAGCGACTCAGTCCCGCTGGCATTACGGATCTGACTTAGTGCAAAAACCTGGCAGAGTCGACCAAAACTCCCCTTCTCTGACCGGTATTTTTGTTGCTTTTCTCTGCCGCCGAAGGTGCACTACGGGTCGGATCGCCCAAAATTTTTACCGGTCGTTTTGGTCTGCGGTTCTTCCGAGAGGTGCCCGCCTGACAGTTCTTTTTCAGCAGCCTCCGAAAGGGCATCCAGCGGGCAAGCCAGGGGTTGGCAGCCGCCGGCGGTGAGCCTTCCCCGGCCGGGGCAGAAAGCTCCGACCGCATAATTTTTTCGACTTTCGCCGAGGCCAAAAGCCCAGGCACTTAGAAAGCCTGCCCGCAGCGCCGCCTCCTGTCAGAGGTCCCCGCCGCCTGCGGTGGTCCTCGCCCGGCAGAGAGAAGCCGGAGTCGCCCTCTCTCCGGTTCTTTTTCACCATTCCGGAGCTCTTAAATCTGCCGTACTCCGAGTGACCGAGGACGCTTCCAGGAGGGCGGCAGAGAGAGGCAGAGTGCCACCGGTCGGGAAGCCGGTTCTCCCACACTTTGAAAATTTTTCGCTTGTGCTGGTGGGATGGAGAGAGAGCGTGGCTTATGCGCCCTCTGCCCCGCGGTACGCCCTGGCTAGCCTTACGCCGGTGGTTCGCCAGGCCACCGGCACCTTGTACGGCGGGGACGGCGTTGCTTATGCGCCCGTCAACCCACCTACTCGCCCCGGCTAGCTTTTTACCCGGAGGGCGCCACGCTCCGGGTAGCAGTGAGCGGCACGAGCCCAGTCATACCATGCCGCTCACCTCGCACCTTTTCCGGCCTCCGCCGCGGAGACCTCACGCTCTGTTCTGCGGAGAGCGATTTTGGGCAAAATCTACAAAGTCCCCGATGGTTAAGGACGTAGACTGTTGAGCGGGACCTACACACTCTTGTAGCCGAAGGGGCTCGCCATTTCCCGCAGAAAATGGATCACCTCCCGCAGAGGAACATGAAATGCCCCTTCCCGCGGGACCCGAAGGACCGCTCTGTCCGAGCAGGCCTCAAGGACCACGGCACGCAAAAGCGACTCAGTCCCGCTGGCATTACGGATCTGACTTAGTGCAAAAACCTGGCAGAGTCGACCAAAACTCCCCTTCTCTGACCGGTATTTTTGCTGCTTTTCTCTGCCGCCGAAGGTGCACTACGTGTCGGATCGCCCAAAATTTTTACCGGTCGTTTTGGTCTGCGGTTCTTCCGAGAGGTGCCCGCCTGACAGTTCTTTTTCAGCAGCCTCCGAAAGGGCATCCAGCGGGCAAGCCAGGGGTTGGCAGCCGCCGGCGGTGAGCCTTCCCCGGCCAAGGCAGACAGCTCCGACCGCATAATTTTTTCGAACTTCTCCGAGGTCAAAATCCCAGGCACTCCGACGGAAGGTCCGCCGCGCGTCTCCCGTCTGACGTCCCCGCCGCTCGCGGTGGTCCTCGCCCGGCAGGGAGCTGCCGGATTCGCCCTCTTACCGGTTCTTTTTCACCTTTCCGGAGCTCTGATATCTGCCGCACACACAGTGACCGAGGACGCTTCCAGGAGGGCGGCAGCGAGAGGCAGAGTGCCACCGGGCGGGTCCTCGGTTCTCCCACACTTAGAAAATTTTTGCGCTTGTGCTGGTGCGAGGACGTAGGTCTTTCGACCGGGGCAAGCCTGGAGGGCGGTAGCCGGGATTGGCGCCCTATTCCCGGCTAGCTCTCGGAGGCTTCACCCGGTTGGAGGTTGGAGCTCCGACTTCCATGGGCATGTTCCTCACCGGGACCTACGACCAAGTGTGGCCGAGGGACAGTGACACATTCCCGGGTAGCCTGAGTGGCTGCTCCCGCTGAGCTACTTCCATGGGCACTATTCCTCCCCGGGACTTGCCGCCAAGTCTTGGCCGGGGGACAGTGACACATTCCCGGGTAGCCTGAGTGGCTGCTCCCGCTGAGCTCTTACTTCCATGGGCATGTTCCTCACCGGGACCAACTACCAAGTGTGGCCGGGTTTCGAGCTCCAAACTCGGCTTGCACTTGGTCGCTTGGGGGGTCCCCTCCGCTCCGGGAAGGGCGCCCTCCAGCGGGCAGACGAGGGTACTTCTAGTCTGCCCGAGCTCCATGGGGCCCCTCTCGCCCCTAGGCTCCCCGCCCAGGGTTCCAGGGTCCCGGATAAAGCCACCCTGCCGAGTTCGGTATAGGGTACCGGGCCTGGCTGGAATCACGCCGGGATCGGTGAGACCTCCTCGGCCGCGGCTCAGCCTCCAAACTCCCTTTCGCGGTTCTCTTCCCTTCAACTTCCATGGGCATGTTCCACACCGGGACCTCCGACCAAGTGTGGCCGGGGAACAGTCGCCCATGCCCGGGTAGCCTCAGCAAGTGCTCCCGCTGAGGTCAACTTGGAGGTTGGAGCTCCGACTTCCATGGGCACTATTCCTCCCCGGGACCTGCCGCCAAGTCTGGCCGGGGGACAGTGACACATTCCCGGGTAGCCTGAGCGGCTTCTCCCGCTGAACTCTTACTTCCATGGGCATGTTCCTCATCAGGAACCAACGACCAAGTGTGGCCCAGGGACAGTGACACATTCCCGTGTATCTTCAGCAGCTGCTCCCGCTGAGCTACTTCCATGAGCACTATTCCTCCCCGGGACCTGCCGCCAAGTCTGGCCGGGGGACAGTGACACATTCCCGGGTAGCCTGAGCGGCTGCTCCCGCTGAGCTACTTCCATGGGCACTATTCCTCCCCGGGACTTGCCGCCAAGTCTTGGCCGGGGGACAGTGACACATTGCCGGGTAGCCTGAGTGGCTGCTCCCGCTGAGCTCTTACTTCCATGGGCATGTTCCTCACCAAGACATACTACCAAGTGTGGCCGGGTTTCGAGCTCCAAACTCGGCTTGCACTTGGTCGCTTGGGGGTCCCCTCCGCTCCGGGAAGGGCGCCCTCCAGCGGGCAGACGAGGGTACTTCTAGTCTGCCCGAGCTCCATGGGGCCCCTCTCGCCCCTAGGCTCCCCGCCCAGGGTTCCAGGGTCCCGGATACAGCCACCCTGCCGAGTTCGGTATAGGGTACCGGGCCTGGCTGGAATCACGCCGGGATCGGTGAGACCTCCTCGGCCGCGGCTCAGCCTCCAAACTCCCTTTCGCGGTTCTCTTCCCTTCAACTTCCATGGGCATGTTCCACACCGGGACCTCCGACCAAGTGTGGCCGGGGAACAGTCGCCCATGCCCGGGTAGCCTCAGCAAGTGCTCCCGCTGAGGTCAACTTGGAGGTTGGAGCTCCGACTTCCATGGGCACTATTCCTCCCCGGGACCTGCCGCCAAGTCTGGCCGGGGGACAGTGACACATTCCCGGGTAGCCTGAGCGGCTTCTCCCGCTGAACTCTTACTTCCATGGGCATGTTCCTCATCAGGAACCAACGACCAAGTGTGGCCCAGGGACAGTGACACATTCCCGGGTATCTTCAGCAGCTGCTCCCGCTGAGCTACTTCCATGAGCACTATTCCTCCCCGGGACCTGCCGCCAAGTCTGGCCGGGGGACAGTGACACATTCCCGGGTAGCCTGAGCGGCTGCTCCCGCTGAGCTACTTCCATGGGCACTATTCCTCCCCGGGACTTGCCGCCAAGTCTTGGCCGGGGGACAGTGACACATTCCCGTGTAGCCTGAGTGGCTGCTCCCGCTGAGCTCTTACTTCCATGGGCATGTTCCTCACCGGGACATACTACCAAGTGTGGCCGGGTTTCGAGCTCCAAACTCGGCTTGCACTTGGTCGCTTGGGGGTCCCCTCCGCTCCGGGAAGGGCGCCCTCCAGCGGGCAGACGAGGGTACTTCTAGTCTGCCCGAGCTCCATGGGGCCCCTCTCGCCCCTAGGCTCCCCGCCCAGGGTTCCAGGGTCCCGGATACAGCCACCCTGCCGAGTTCGGTATAGGGTACCGGGCCTGGCTGGAATCACGCCGGGATCGGTGAGACCTCCTCGGCCGCGGCTCAGCCTCCAAACTCCCTTTCGCGGTTCTCTTCCCTTCAACTTCCATGGGCATGTTCCACACCGGGACCTCCGACCAAGTGTGGCCGGGGAACAGTCACCCATGCCCGGGTAGCCTCAGCGGCTGCTCCCGCTGAGGTCAACTTGGAGGCTGGAGCTCCGACTTCCATGGGCACTATTCCTCCCCGGGACCTGCCGCCAAGTCTGGCCGGGGGACAGTGACACATTCCCGTGTAGCCCTGAGCGGCTGCTCCCGCTGAACTCTTACTTCCATGGGCATGTTCCTCATCAGGAACCAACGACCAAGTGTGGCCCAGGGACAGTGACACATTCCCGGGTAGCCTCAGCAGCTGCTCCCGCTGAGCTACTTCCATGAGCACTATTCCTCCCCGGGACCTGCCGCCAAGTCTGGCCGGGGGACAGTGACACATTCCCAAGTAGCCTGAGCGGCTGCTCCCGCTGAGCTACTTCCATGGGCACTATTCCTCCCCGGGACTTGCCGCCAAGTCTTGGCCGGGGGACAGTGACACATTCCCGGGTAGCCTGAGTGGCTGCTCCCGCTGAGCTCTTACTTCCATGGGCATGTTCCTCACCGGGACATACTACCAAGTGTGGCCGGGTTTCGAGCTCCAAACTCGGCTTGCACTTGGTCGCTTGGGGGTCCCCTCCGCTCCGGGAAGGGCGCCCTCCAGCGGGCAGACGAGGGTACTTCTAGTCTGCCCGAGCTCCATGGGGCCCCTCTCGCCCCTAGGCTCCCCGCCCAGGGTTCCAGGGTCCCGGATACAGCCACCCTGCCGAGTTCGGTATAGGGTACCGGGCCTGGCTGGAATCACGCCGGGATCGGTGAGACCTCCTCGGCCGCGGCTCAGCCTCCAAACTCCCTTTCGCGGTTCTCTTCCCTTCAACTTCCATGGGCATGTTCCACACCGGGACCTCCGACCAAGTGTGGCCAGGGAACAGTCACCCATGCCCGGGTAGCCTCAGCGGCTGCTCCCGCTGAGGTCAACTTGGAGGCTGGAGCTCCGACTTCCATGGGCACTATTCCTCCCCGGGACCTGCCGCCAAGTCTGGCCGGGGGACAGTGACACATTCCCGGGTAGCCTGAGCGGCTGCTCCCGCTGCACTCTTTAGTTCCATGGGCATGTTCCTCATCAGGAATCAACGACCAAGTGTGGCCGAGGGACAGTGACACATTCCCGGGTAGCCTGAGTGGCTGCTCCCGCTGAGCTACTTCCATGAGCACTATTCCTCCCCGGGACCTGCCGCCAAGTCTGGCCGGGGGACAGTGACACATTCCCGGGTAGCCTGAGCGGCTGCTCCCGCTGAGCTACTTCCATGGGCACTATTCCTCTTCGGGACTTGCCGCCAAGTCTTGGCCGGGGGACAGTGACACATTCCCGGGTAGCCTGAGTGGCTGCTCCCGCTGAGCTCTTACTTCCATGGGCATGTTCCTCACCGGGACATACTACCAAGTGTGGCCGGGTTTCGAGCTCCAAACTCGGCTTGCACTTGGTCGCTTGGGGGGTCCCCTCCGCTCCGGGAAGGGCGCCCTCCAGCGGGCAGACGAGGGTACTTCTAGTCTGCCCGAGCTCCATGGGGCCCCTCTCGCCCCTAGGCTCCCCGCCCAGGGTTCCAGGGTCCCGGATACAGCCACCCTGTCGAGTTCGGTATAGGGTACCGGGCCTGGCTGGAATCACGCCGGGATCGGTGAGACCTCCTCGGCCGCGGCTCAGCCTCCAAACTCCCTTTCGCGGTTCTCTTCCCTTCAACTTCCATGGGCATGTTCCACACCGGGACCTCCGACCAAGTGTGGCCGGGGAACAGTCACCCATGCCCGGGTAGCCTCAGCGGCTGCTCCCGCTGAGGTCAACTTGGAGGTTGGAGCTCCGACTTCCATGGGCACTATTCCTCCCCGGGACCTGCCGCCAAGTCTGGCCGGGGGACAGTGACACATTCCCGGGTAGCCTGAGCGGCTGCTCCCGCTGCACTCTTTAGTTCCATGGGCATGTTCCTCATCAGGAATCAACGACCAAGTGTGGCCGAGGGACAGTGACACATTCCCGGGTAGCCTGAGTGGCTGCTCCCGCTGAGCTACTTCCATGAGCACTATTCCTCCCCGGGACCTGCCGCCAAGTCTGGCCGGGGGACAGTGACACATTCCCGGGTAGCCTGAGTGGCTGCTCCCGCTGAGCTACTTCCATGGGAACTATTCCTCCCCGGGACTTGCCGCCAAGTCTTGGCCGGGGGACAGTGACACATTCCCGGGTAGCCTGAGTGGCTGCTCCCGCTGAGCTCTTACTTCCATGGGCATGTTCCTCACCGGGACATACTACCAAGTGTGGCCGGGTTTCGAGCTCCAAACTCGGCTTGCACTTGGTCGCTTGGGGGGTCCCCTCCGCTCCGGGAAGGGCGCCCTCCAGCGGGCAGACGAGGGTACTTCTAGTCTGCCCGAGCTCCATGGGGCCCCTCTCGCCCCTAGGCTCCCGGCCCAGGGTTCCAGGGTCGCGGATCCAGCCACCATGCGGAGTTCGGTTTGGGTACCGGGCCTGGCAGAAATCACGCCGGGATCGGTGAGCCCTCCTCGGCCGCGGCTTCGCGCAAAAACTCCCTTTCGCGGTTCTCTTCACTTCAACTTCCATGGACACGTTCCACACTTGGACCTACGACCAAGTGTGCCCGGGGAACAGTAACCCATGCCCGGGCAGCCTCAGCAAGTGCTCCCGCTGAGGTCAATTTGGAGGTTTGAGCTCCGACTTCCATGGCCATGTTCCTCACCGGGACCTACGACCAAGCGTGGCCGGGTTTCGAGCTCCAAACTCGGCTTGCACTTTGTGGCCAAGGGGGTCCCCTCCGCTCCGGGAAGGGCGCCCTCCAGCGGGCAGACGAGGTTACTTCTAGTCTGCCCGAGCTCCATGGGGCATTATTCCTCCCCGGGACTTGCCGCCAAGTCTGGCCGGGGGACAGTGACACTTGGCCGGGTAGGCGAAGTGGCTTCTCCCGCTGACTTGCCCCTTTGGAAGTAGGAGCTCTTACTTCCATGGGCATTATACCTCTCGAAGACTTAGAGCCAAGTGAGCTCCTACTTCCATGGGCATTATTCCTCCCCGGGACTTGCCGCCAAGTCTGGCCGGGGGACAGTGACACTTGGCCGGGTAGGCGAAGTGGCTTCTCCCGCTGACTTGCCCCTTTGGAAGTAGGAGCTCCTACTTCCATGGGCATTATTCCTCCCCGGGACTTGCCGCCAAGTCTGGCCGGGGGACAGTGACACTTGGCCGGGTAGGCGAAGTGGCTTCTCCCGCTGACTTGCCCCTTTGGAAGTAGGAGCTCCTACTTCCATGGGCATTATTCCTCCCCGGGACTTGCCGCCAAGTCTGGCCGGGGGACAGTGACACTTGGCCGGGTAGGCGAAGTGGCTTCTCCCGCTGACTTGCCCCTTTGGAAGTAGGAGCTCTTACTTCCATGGGCATTATACCTCTCGAAGACTTAGAGCCAAGTGAGCTCCTACTTCCATGGGCATTATTCCTCCCCGGGACTTGCCGCCAAGTCTGGCCGGGGGACAGTGACACTTGGCCGGGTAGGCGAAGTGGCTTCTCCCGCTGACTTGCCCCTTTGGAAGTAGGAGCTCCTACTTCCATGGGCATTATTCCTCCCCGGGACTTGCCGCCAAGTCTGGCCGGGGGACAGTGACACTTGGCCGGGTAGGCGAAGTGGCTTCTCCCGCTGACTTGCCCCTTTGGAAGTAGGAGCTCCTACTTCCATGGGCATTATTCCTCCCCGGGACTTGCCGCCAAGTCTGGCCGGGGGACAGTGACACTTGGCCGGGTAGGCGAAGTGGCTTCTCCCGCTGACTTGCCCCTTTGGAAGTAGGAGCTCTTACTTCCATGGGCATTATACCTCTCGAAGACTTAGAGCCAAGTGAGCTCCTACTTCCATGGGCATTATTCCTCCCCGGGACCTACTGCCAAGTGTGGCCGGGGAACAGTGACTCTTGGCCGGATAGAACTAGTGGCTTCTCCCGCTGACTTGCCCCTTTGGAAGTAGGAGCTCCTACTTCCATGGCCATTATTCCTCCCCGGGACCTACTGCCAAGTGTGGCCGGGGAACAGTGACATGTGGCCGGATAGGCCAAGTGGCTTCTCCCGCTGACTTGCCCCTTTGGAAGTAGGAGCTCCTACTTCCATGGGCATTATTCCTCCCCGGGACCTACTGCCAAGTGTGGCCGGGGAACAGTGACTCTTGGCCGGTTAGGCCAAGTGGCTTCTCCCGCTGACTTGCCCCTTTGGAAGTAGGAGCTCCTACTTCCATGGGCATTATTCCTCCCCGGGACCTACTGCCAAGTGTGGCCGGGGAACAGTGACTCTTGGCCGGATAGGCCAAGTGGCTTCTCCCGCTGACTTGCCCCTTTGGAAGTAGGAGCTCCTACTTCCATGGGCATTATTCCTCCCCGGGACCTCCTGCCAAGTGTGGCCGGGGAACAGTGACTCTTGGCCGGATAGGCCAAGTGGCTTCTCCCGCTGACTTGCCCCTTTGGAAGTAGGAGCTCCTACTTCCATGGGCATTATTCCTCCCCGGGACTTGCCGCCAAGTCTGGCCGGGGGACAGTGACACTTGGCCGGGTAGGCGAAGTGGCTTCTCCCGCTGACTTGCCCCTTTGGAAGTAGGAGCTCTTACTTCCATGGGCATTATACCTCTCGAAGACTTAGAGCCAAGTGAGCTCCTACTTCCATGGGCATTATTCCTCCCCGGGACTTGCCGCCAAGTCTGGCCGGGGGACAGTGACACTTGGCCGGGTAGGCGAAGTGGCTTCTCCCGCTGACTTGCCCCTTCGGAAGTAGGAGCTCCTACTTCCATGGGCATTATTCCTCCCCGGGACTTGCCGCCAAGTCTGGCCGGGGGACAGTGACACTTGGCCGGGTAGGCGAAGTGGCTTCTCCCGCTGACTTGCCCCTTTGGAAGTAGGAGCTCTTACTTCCATGGGCATTATACCTCTCGAAGACTTAGAGCCAAGTGAGCTCCTACTTCCATGGGCATTATTCCTCCCCGGGACTTGCCGCCAAGTCTGGCCGGGGGACAGTGACACTTGGCCGGGTAGGCGAAGTGGCTTCTCCCGCTGACTTGCCCCTTTGGAAGTAGGAGCTCCTACTTCCATGGGCATTATTCCTCCCCGGGACCTACTGCCAAGTGTGGCCGGGGGACAGTGACTCTTGGCCGGATAGGCCAAGTGGCTTCTCCCGCTGACTTGCCCCTTTGGAAGTAGGAGCTCCTACTTCCATGGGCATTATTCCTCCCCGGGACCTACTGCCAAGTGTGGCCGGGGAACAGTGACTCTTGGCCGGATAGGCCAAGTGGCTTCTCCCGCTGACTTGCCCCTTTGGAAGTAGGAGCTCCTACTTCCATGGGCATTATTCCTCCCCGGGACCTCCTGCCAAGTGTGGCCGGGGAACAGTGACTCTTGGCCGGATAGGCCAAGTGGCTTCTCCCGCTGACTTGCCCCTTTGGAAGTAGGAGCTCCTACTTCCATGGGCATTATTCCTCCCCGGGACCTACTGCCAAGTGTGGCCGGGGAACAGTGACTCTTGGCCGGATAGGCCAAGTGGCTTCTCCCGCTTACTTTCCCCTTTGGAAGTAGGAGCTCCTACTTCCATGGGCATTATTCCTCCCCGGGACCTACTGCCAAGTGTGGCCGGGGAACAGTGACTCTTGGCCGGATAGGCCAAGTTGCTTCTCCCGCTGACTTGACCCTTTGGAAGTAGGAGCTCCTACTTCCATGGGCATTATTCCTCCCCGGGACCTACTGCCAAGTGTGGCCGGGGGACAGTGACTCTTGGCCGGATAGGCCAAGTGGCTTCTCCCGCTGACTTGCCCCTTTGGAAGTAGGAGCTCCTACTTCCATGGGCATTATTCCTCCCCGGGACCTACTGCCAAGTGTGGCCGGGGAACAGTGACTCTTGGCCGGATAGGCCAAGTGGCTTCTCCCGCTGACTTGCCCCTTTGGAAGTAGGAGCTCCTACTTCCATGGGCATTATTCCTCCCCGGGACCTACAGCCAAGAGTGGCCGGGGGACAGTGACATGTGGCCGGATAGGCCAAGTGGCTTCTCCCGCTGACTTGCCCCTTTGGAAGTAGGAGCTCCTACTTCCATGGGCATTATTCCTCCCCGGGACCTACTGCCAAGTGTGGCCGGGGAACAGTGACTCTTGGCCGGATAGGCCAAGTGGCTTCTCCCGCTGACTTGCCCCTATGGAAGTAGGAGCTCTTACTTCCATGGGCAGTATACCTCTCGGGGACTTAGAGCCAAGTGTCTTCACCCTTTGGAGGTAGTAGCTCCTACTTCCATGGGCATTATTCCTCCCCGGGACATACTGCCAAGTGTGGCCGGGGAACAGTGACTCTTGGCCGGATAGGCCAAGTGGCTTCTCCCGCTGACTTGCCCCTTTGGAGGTAGTAGCTCCTACTTCCATGGGCATTATTCCTCCCCGGGACCTACAGCCAAGAGTGGCCGGGGAACAGTGACTCTTGGCCGGATAGGCCAAGTTGCTTCTCCCGCTGACTTGCCCCTTTGGAAGTAGGAGCTCCTACTTCCATGGGCATTATTCCTCCCCGGGACCTACTGCCAAGTGTGGCCGGGGAACAGTGACTCTTGGCCGGATAGGCCAAGTGGCTTCTCCCGCCGACTTGCCCCTTTGGAAGTAGGAGCTCCCACTTCCATGGGCATTATTCCTCCCCGGGACATACTGCCAAGTGTGGCCGGGGAACAGTGACTCTTGGCCGGATAGTCCAAGTGGCTTCTCCCGCTGACTTGCCCCTTTGGAAGTAGGAGCTCCTACTTCCATGGGCATTATTCCTCCCCGGGACCTACAGCAAAGAGTGGCCGGGGGACAGTGACATGTGGCCGGATAGGCCAAGTGGCTTCTCCCGCTGACTTGCCCCTTTGGAAGTAGGAGCTCCTACTTCCATGGGCATTATTCCTCCCCGGGACCTACTGCCAAGTAAGGCCGGGGAACAGTGACTCTTGGCCGGATAGGCCAAGTGGCTTCTCCCGCTGACCTGCCCCTTTGGAAGTAGGAGCTCTCACTTCCATGGGCAGTATACCTCTCGGGGACTTAGAGCCAAGTGTCTTCACCCTTTGGAGGTAGGAGCTCTTACTTCCATGGGCATTATTCCTCTCCGGGACCTACAGCCAAGTGTGGCCGGGGAACAGTGACACTTGGCCGGATAGGCCAAGTGGCTGCTCCCGCTGACTTGCCCCTTTGGAAGTAGGCGCTCCTACTTCCATGGGCATTATTCCACCCCGGGACCTACAGCCAAGTGTGGACGGGGGACAGTGACATGTGGCCGGATAGGCCAAGTGGCTTCTCCCGCTGACTTGCCCCTTTGGAAGTAGGAGCTCCTACTTCCATGGGCATTATTCCTCCCCGGGACCTACTGCCAAGTGTGGCCGGGGAACAGTGACTCTTGGCCGGATAGGCCAAGTGGCTTCTCCCGCTGACTTGCCCCTTTGGAAGTAGGA
Source organism: Engystomops pustulosus (assembly GCF_040894005.1). NCBI lineage: Eukaryota > Metazoa > Chordata > Amphibia > Anura > Leptodactylidae > Engystomops > Engystomops pustulosus. The sequence continues at coordinate 549 of NW_027285200.1, read as the reverse complement.
GCTCTTACTTCCATGGGCATTATACCTCTCGGGGACTTAGAGCCAAGTGTCTTCACCCTTTGGAGGTAGGAGCTCCTACTTCCATGGGCATTATTCCTCCCCGGGACCTACTGCCAAGTGTGGCCGGGGAACAGTGACTCTTGGCCGGATATGCCAAGTGGCTTCTCCCGCTGACTTGCCCCTTTGGAAGTAGGAGCTCCTACTTCCATGGGCATTATTCCTCTCCGGGACCTACAGCCAAGAGTGGCCGGGGGACAGTGACATGTGGCCGGATAGGCCAAGTGGCTTCTCCCGCTAACTTGCCCCTTTGGAAGTAGGAGCTCCTACTTCCATGGGCATTATTCCTCCCCGGGACCTACTTCCAAGTGTGGCCGGGGAACAGTGACTCTTGGCCGGATAGGCCAAGTGGCTTCTCCCGCTGACTTGCCCCTTTGGAAGTAGGAGCTCTTACTTCCATGGGCATTATACCTCTCGGGGACTTAGAGCCAAGTGTCTTCACCCTTTGGAGGTAGGAGCTCCTACTTCCATGGGCATTATTCCTCCCCGGGA